>NC_081755.1:52331781-52511781 GCF_963082965.1 Carassius carassius
AGTTTCCAAAAATAAATAAATGTATGGGAAACACATGCCGCAGCACAACCACCTGAGCCCTCAGTCTACTCATCGACTTGACTTTACCTGCGTTTGTAGAAGGCACTGCAGCCAGACCGATGTACATAACACAGACCGGAAGTTAACTTAGGTCCAGGCGCGTGCGCCCGATGAAACCGTCTATATGACTATCGCGCTTCTTTTTTTTAAAGAATGTTTTTCAAATGAGTTGACAGTTTGGAATGGACAGTGAACGAGCGGGAACGAGGCTACCTAGTCTTTGCTGGGATTGGCCAGAATTTCTGGCGAATGTATCATAGACGAGCAAGTCATTTAGCCTTCATACAATATCACAAGGTTGCATCCTAGTGCCATGGACTATAACATATCAAAGTGATAACCTGTAGAACAAATGGATGTTGTTGTACACACAGCATGGGTCTGCAGACCATTGACACAAAGGTAAGACGCGATAACTTATGTTTATTAAGATTTGCTGGTATTATGGCTAGGTCTTGTGCATTTGCACACAAGGGATCGGCTGTTTTAATTCTTCTCTTGCAATTAATGTTACGTTAGACTTCCTTAGCCACCAACTTAATTAGCTAGTTACGGTTTGCGTTCATACAGCAAGTGTTGGGGGAGATGATTGTTGAGTAGTCAGTATCTTGTTTAATTATTGCTTGAATCTATTGCTGAATTCTGAAATAGTTGTGATGATGATGATGATGATGATGAGGAATGGATCAAGTTTTAGTCAAAATGCTTGCTGTAGATTGGATGGATGCATGTTGTTGTGAATTGAGAGCAGTCAGATCATGGTGTGATAGTCAATAGTGTTCATCTGTGCTACACGTATTTTTGCTTTTTCAATCTTGATAAAATTTGTAGTGCTTAAGTTGTGTTGTGTGTAGATATGGTAAATTGTACTGGGAATTAAATCAAATTATTACATGGCTTGGTTGAATTCCACTGTAGAATGAAGTCTGTTATTTCTTGATAATAACACCGTTGCCATGAAAAACAGAGCGTTGCTATGGACGCGGCAGGATTCTAATCGTAGAGACGGAACTATTTTCTTTAGCGGAAGCAATACAATCGTGTTTAAATCAATAAACTCTTTTTTAAATCAATATTTTGTGTCAAATTATTGATTTATTTGGTGGGTAGCCATGTAATAAGCGGGATAATGTAGA
The DNA here is from genome assembly GCF_963082965.1 of Carassius carassius. Taxonomy (NCBI): domain Eukaryota; kingdom Metazoa; phylum Chordata; class Actinopteri; order Cypriniformes; family Cyprinidae; genus Carassius; species Carassius carassius. The sequence goes on from NC_081755.1 coordinate 52,332,978, forward strand.
GCGAGGCCCGATTATGGGTTAGATTTTTTTCCCTGTTTTCAGTGGTTATAACAAAGCAACATGAAAGAGAAATTTGGTAATCATTGTTTAGGTACATTAAACCACGTCATGGCCATGTCATATTGTCAACATGGTACTTATATGATGATATGAAGCAGATTAGTGGGTCGTATATCATATGTCTAATGCTTTGTACGGCTTTCTTCTTCATAAAACGAGTCGCACATCATCACATTTTTGTATACATTTTTATTTATTTACATTAATAAGATACAGGACGTATTTCAAAACATGACCTGCGCGAAAGAGAAAAAAAATGCATCATTGTACCCAGCACTTCTGAAAATGCACTTCTGAATGCGTCTCTGTCCCCACCACATTTCAAACCAAACTGACGCCCATGCTAATCTGAATACGTTTCACTTTAGTTTCTGGTTTTGAAACCAAAGTTTCCCCTTTTGAATGATTTCATATTTTCCATTCAACGGTAATTTATGATGAAAAGGTCAGGGACCAACCCCTTTCGGTGTCTTTGATCTCAGACAGGCAGAAACCTTATTTGTTATATGGCAAGCTAACTGTTCAAAGATAAATATGCTACATGATCGACAGTGATCTTTTTTGTCAAATGATGCTATTTTGATTTGAATTGCAAATCTCTCTCTCTCTCTCTCTCCGTGTTTGCGCATGCGTGGGTTTTTGGCGCGAGTGAGTGACTCGGAGTTACAGCAACGTTACAGTCTGTTACTTTTCTTTTTTTATTTGTCTATTTTTGCTATATCTTGTTTTGATGGCAAAGAAGGACATTTATTGCGTTCATGTCCAGAAAAATAAATATAAAGTATACTGTGGAAAGGGTTGAGGAAGAAAATAACACAGATCAAGTGATTGTGAGTGACAACAGAAAAGAGCCTTAGAAAGAAATATCTATGAACAAGGAGGTGAATGGAAGTGTAGAGGATAATATGAAGGAAACTCAGGAAAGAACAGCTCATAGATGATGAAATGATCTTTAAAGTTACAACAATTAAGAGAATAACAAATCAATGTGAGGTAGAGCCTAAATCAAAGCAGAAATGCGGACTATTGATGCACTATTGATGTTTGGAGAAAGTGAGTAGTTTTCTGCAGTCTACTAAGGGAAAGCATAATGTTGAAGTCAATGATTATTTCTCTGATCAAACCTTGTTCATTCAATCATGCAGCCAGATTTTTGATGAGAGAAAGAGGGGAAAACTGTCTTAGTCATAAAGCAGTTTTTAGTGCAGCAGTTGGAGTTTTATAAGGATTTTTCTACCAGAATCATGTAAGGTAGAACTAATAATAGAAGGAAGATTATGAAAAGTCACAGCAAAATATGAAAAGATAACCCTTGAATTGATAAATATGCTCCAGTAAATGTATCTGAAATAATTATTTATATGTATATGCTTGCTAATACAGTTCAGCAATGTGAAGATCATTATTTGGTGGAGATTTTCACTGTACTGCAGTGATATTGATAGGAATCATCAAGGCCAAGAATGGTACAGCTCATTATATCAAATTAACTTTGTGATATCTGGAGAAATCTGCATAATAATATAAGACAGTATACATGGGCACATGTAAGAGAAAACCACATTGATTTAGAAAGGCTGGATAGATTTTATTCTTATCATTTTCAAAGTAGTGTTTAAAAAGTTGTCATATATTTCCAGTAGGTTTTTCAGACCATTATATGGTGATCACTTCTGTTTATCTCAATTCTACAAGAAATAAGAGCATTGGCATTTTAATTGTGCACTTGTTGAAGATTTTATCTTTAAAAATTGTTTTAGTTTTTTTTTTTGGGGGGGGGGGGGGGGGGGGCTCTAAGTGGAAATTGCAAAAAGAATGTTTCAGTTCAGTTGAAACAATGTTGGAAAAATTCATATAGAAGTGTTTTGTAAAAAAAATATGCTTTCTAACAAAGGACATTATTGTGGAGCTTCATTTATGTGACTCCATGGCAGATGGAGATGGAAAAAACACAAGGGTCTTTGCTGAGATCAAGATTTCAGAATATATCTGAAATGGATGCGCCATCTAGATATTTATTTATATTTATTTATCAATAAGATCTATTGATGGGAATGAACTCACAAAAATATCTGATATATGCAGAAGAGCAGCTAACTTTTGTGAAGAGCTCTATGCAAGTGAGCATGACAAAAATGTTTTTCTGGGACAAACATTTTATAAAGATCTTCCTCGGGTGCCTGAAGAATCTTTTGAAGAATTGATGAAGCCTTTGTCAAAGAGGAGTTGTGCGTTTCATTACAAAGTTTAAAAAGTGGTCACTCAACTGAGACTGCTCTGCTCTCGGTTACTGAAGCCCTGCGACTAGCAAGAGCAGCTTCAAAATCCTCGGTACTCATCTTACTGGACCTTTCTGCTGCTTTTGACACTGTTAATCACCAGATTCTCCTGTCCACCCTCAGAAAGATGGGCATCTCTGGAACAGCACTCCTGTGGGTTAAGTCCTACCTCTCTGACAGATCCTTCAGTGTGTCTTGGAGGGGTGATGTTTCAAAGTCACACCACCTTGCTACTGGGGTTCCTCAAGGCTCAGTACTTGGACCACTTCTCTTCTCCAGCTACATGACATCATTAGGATCTGTCATTCAGAAGCATGGCTTGTACCCGACCATGACGGTACCCGACGGTAGCTGCACGCATTTCAGCCTGTCTGAGTGACATTTCTAGCTGGATGAATGACCATCACCTTCAGCTTAACCTTACGAAGACAGAACTCCTGGTGATTCCAGTTAACCCATTGCTTCATCACAACTTCTCTATACAGCTGGGCTCATCAACCATTACTCCTTCGAGGACAGCTAGAAACCTAGGAGTTGTGATGGATCATCAGTTAAGCTTCACAGACCACATTGCTACAACTACCCGGTCCTGCAGGTTTGCCTTATACAACATTAGGAAGATTAGACCCTTCCTGTCAGAGCAAGAAACCCAACTTCTTGTCCAAGCTCTTGTTCTCTCCAGACTGGACTATTGTAATGCTCTCCTGGCGGGCCTTCCTGCATGTACTGTCAAGCCTCTGCAATTGATCCAGAATGTAGCAGCGAGGGTTGTCTTCAATGAGCCAAAAAAAGCTCACGTTACTCCTCTCCTCATCAGGTCACACTGACTACCAGTAGCCGCTTGCATCAAATTCAAGGTACTGATGCTAGCCTACAAGACAACCACTGGCACGGCACCAACTTACCTAAACTCATTGGTTAAATCTTATGTTCCCTCCAGAAGTTTGCACTCTGCAAGTGAACGACGCCTTGTGGTACCATCCCAAATAAGTTCAAAATCACTCTCACGGACCTTTTCCTGGACTGTGCCCAGCTGGTGGAATGACCTCCCAATCTCAATTTGTACAGCTGAGTCTTTACTCATTTTCAAGAAACAGCTAAAGACTCATCTTTTTCGCCTGCACTTAACCAACTAACACTAGCACTTTTCCTTTTCTTGTCTTCATTTATTAAAAAAAAAAAAAAAAAAAAACCTGGCTATGCGTTCTATACTAGACTAACTGAGACTTGTCATGGCACTTGTATACTGTTGTTGTTCTCTTGTTGACCTGACTGCTTCTATTGTTCTCATTTATAAGTCGCTTTGGATAAAAGCATCTGCTAAATGATTAAATGTAAATGTAAAAAATGGCAAGGCATGAGGAATTGATGGTCTTCCTGTTGGTTTGTATAAATCATATTTGGGAGATGATTTACTTGAAGCTTTGAATGAAAGTTTGAAATGAGGACAGCCAGTGGTGATTCTAGACTTTTTTAAACAGGGGTGGCCTTAGTGGAGCACTGATTAATTCAAGGGTGGCATCATAAAATCATCCATCGAACACCATACTCATAAATTGAAGGACAAAGGCCGTACTCTTACATCAAATTTCTTTTTATTTGAATAAAATCAAATATAAATAAACAAACATCTCAAACATAAAAATACACCTTCAAGACTTTTTGCTTTTCACAATAACAACTCAAACATAATATCTTTGGCCATCTATTTCTATAGCTGTTAACATCCAAAATCCAAGTTCCCAGCTAAATACTATTTATTCATGGAACAATGAATTACAATTTGTTTGCCCATCTATATATTGGTGTTAAAACAACTGAATGCGCCGATTTTTGTGTGAGCTGGCGAAAACCTTGATGAAGTCATCCATATTTAAAGCTTTTGCTCTCCTGGATTCAATACTTCACACACCAAAGTGGCTAACATTATCTGAACCACTGCTGGTACAGTGGTACTGCTAACGTCAGCTGCTCTGATCAGTTCACTGTCTTCATCAGGTTTGCTTTTCTTGCTAACGAAGAACTGTTGGATATTCTGGTTCCTTTTCATACTTTAATGAAGTCAGATTTCCTTCAGAACAGTCCAACCAACCCCTAGGCTACATAAACACCAATTAAATACTTTTTTCCCATTTACATTATTAGTAATTATTACTTACATTATTATTAGAAATTGAAATGAAACAAACATGAAATGGCACAATGCACAACAAAGAACGTATTATTTACAATTAATTACACAAAATTAAAGCTTAATCAAAGGCCACATCTGACCTGTGAGCTAAACTATTACTATTTATAAAGTTTAAACGATATAGACTACTCTTTCATGTCATTACTGCATTGGTGATGTGCAAGTCGAATTCAGTGCCTGTCACTTTTAGGCCCTGACGGCCGTGAGGTTAGCTTGATTCTCACGGTTTAAGCTAAATTGTTGTTGTGGAATGTGCATAAGGATATGTGGATGAAATGAATTATGTTTTCCATGTCACTTGTTAAAATAAATGCTCTAAAGCCTAACAACTCGAAGAAAATCTGTCTTGGATTACAGGAGATACTGTAAGTGTCTTGTAGTGATCATTTCTATGACTTTGGCGAGCACAAATAACTATCTCCAGATGTAAATGGTTGCATATCCTATTACTCAAATTTAACTAAACCCACCAGTAGGCTAGACCTTAATTTCACGGCATAGGTATGTAAGCAACACAGGGCTTGAAAACATTGACTGTATAGCCTATAGAACAAACAAAAATGAAACCCTGCGTGGATTTTATCTGGGAATATAGCCTACGCCTAATTTACTGAAGGTAGGGGCGAGCTATGGCGTGTTTAATTTGGTTAAAATATAATGTAGGCTACGTTTTTTTGCACGAAATTGCGTCTGCTAATCTGCTAATGATAAATCTTTAAATGCTTTTTACAAAAGTAGCCTACAGTTAATAGTTAATGACCTAGCAAATGTCGACTGAGTAGGCAGAATAGGCAGGTAACTTACAGTAGATAAATTAGCCTACATGACGTGAGTCAACAGACGTGATACTGGGCTGTGTGTGCGATTAGATATCAAGGCAGATGTGATAGGTAAATAGATATCTTTGCGTGCTAGCACAAGTAGTAGTGCTGTAAACTCACATGCTAAAAAACAATAAGCCATGTATCGTTGGTTAGCTTATATCAAACACTTGCTACTTACATTTCTGGTGTCTGACTGTCCAAGCTCCCCCGCTGATTTAAAGGCAGCAAAGTGCCTCAACAAAGGTTCCGCCTTTGACCACGTTAATGGCCAATCGTAGAGTAGGATTTTGGGGTGGCACCTGGGGTGGCCAATCGAATCTCAGGGGTGGGCCACCCCAAGCCACCCCTCTGGCTCCGCCCCTGGAGAGAAAGAGAGAGAGAGAGAGAGAGAGAGAGAGAGAGAGAGAGAGAGAGAGAGAGAGACGAATCTGACACTGTTCTGCACAGATCATCTTCACTTCCACACACAGAGACCCGATCACAGGTAAGACGAACTATATTGTAAAAAAAAACACTTCTTAAAGGATTAGTCCACCTTCACTAACTCCCTGTTGATTTGCAAGGTGTTTTTTTCTCTCTTATGGAAGTCAATTGGGACCGGTTATTGAAGGTTGACTAACCCTTTAGTTGCTCTTTGAGATATAAGAAGGACATATTAAAATGTTAAATGTACAGTCTGGACTCGATGCATGCAGACGCGTGATTCAGAGTCAGGAAGCACGTGCACCTCAGATCTCAGAATCAAGTGATTTGAATGCAGCTTCAAATTAAGTTAGTATCCTAACTTACTATGTTTTTATTCAGATTCAGTGTTAATTTCACATTCAATATAAAGTCAGTTTTATTTAAAATGTGTATATATTATTATTATTATTATTATTATTATTATTATTTCTTATGTGACGCTGTCTTTCCATGTAGCACAATCATTTTGATTATTTATTTATTTATTATTATTATTATTATTATTATTATCACACACACACCCACACACACACACACAAACATATATATGTACCAGACAAAAAAAAACTATAACCTAATCGTATAATTTGAAAAAATGGAAAGCGTAATATGGATTATTATTATTATTTGTTTGTTTTTTTCCGCAATCAATACATTTTAATGCAATCAGTAAAGTTCTGTTGTGTCGCACTTTATTTCACACACACACACACACACACACACACACACAAAACATAATTATAATAATAATGAAAGTACGTTTGGAAAGTTTGGAAAGTTTATTTTCCTTGCCCTTTAAAGGGACCTCCCCATCTCAGTGTCTTTGATCTTTGGTTCCCCGCTCCTTCAAACACAGCGCACACGCGCACACGACACAGCGCACACGCGACCGGCTGATTGAAGCAGTGATGATGAGGTGGAAAGGGCGGGAAGTTTCTCTACCATCTAAAAATCGAAATACCGGTAAATGAAAGACAGGTGATTATTGGGAACCGAAATGATGACGGCATCAGTGAGACCGGACACGATATTTTGATTTAAAATCCTTATATATATATATATATATATATATTAGGATTTTAAATGACCGACAGTGATCTTTTTTATTTTTGTCAAATATTGCTATTTTGATTTGAATTGAAAATATGATGTAGACCACATGATAAGCTACTCATTGCAGAATCCGAGGAGACAAGAAAGATGTTATTTCCAAATACATTAAATGCAAATTCTAGTTCTTTTGCGGTTTCCTTTATTTGCCATGACAAACTGTAATCTGTGTAGCACGTCATTTACTCCAGTCACTCAGAATACTGTTTGCTGACGTCATTACTGTCTACTGTACAGTTACATTCAGGCCCAGGATCTGTTGCTGGCCTCAGCCAGATTTTATACTTACACCCTTCATCCTCCACAAACATAATTCTGAAAATGATGATTTTTCAAAACTTTCCTGTAATAGAACAACATAAATACTGACAAGTGTTAACATAGATAAGATGTACATAAATAGTGATTACAAATAAATGGATACCTTTCATTTCAATTCTGTGCTTAGATACAGTAGAAAATACTTAAACTTGATTATTTCATTTTCTGAATGCTAGATTATAGACCAAGTGATGGTCTTTTTCAAAAGTCATTTAGACCATTTTTGGTGAATTAAAAGCAATCAGTAATATAACTGAACTTAAAACAACATTACAGAAGCTTAAATATATTGTACAGAAAATAAAGTTCAGTTTAATAAGCACTTAACTCAAGATCAGTCCACGGTGACAGTGTTGCCTGTTAAGATCTTCCAGAAAGGCTATTTCTAAATATCACTTAAACTTCTATCCCAGACATAAAACATTTCCAAATGATGTGACCTATGAAATAATCAATATATATATATATATATATATATATTGGAAAAGTGTGTGAAAGATTGTGTTTTTTATGTTGGGTCTCAACTGTGACCGGTGGAATAATGTATGTACTGAAATAACATATCTCTGCAGTCATAAAAATGGTTAGATTTAGCCCAGCTATTTAAAACTGTTTGATCACATTCAGGGTTAATATTATGAATAAAAAATAAATAAAAAATAAAAATGAAAAAACGTTTGCAACATTGACAGGAACATTGAGATAAAAAAATAAAAACCCAGAGGATTTCAAAATTGTTACTTTTTTTGTAAAATATAACATTAAATTGTTATATTAAAGCTAAGAGTACAAAAACGTGAATGCATAAATTAATATTAGAGATCCTAAAGATCATGTGGACCAATAATCTTTGTCATATATTAATGCTGAGACACTTTACTGGTCCTTAGTTTTGGGATTTTAATGCAGTCATCATCTTCTCAAGGTTCAAACAGGAAATAAACTGCTCTGGTCATATGACGCTGCACATATTTAATTGAGACCCTTTATTTTTTCCATATAGTGAATTAAATATCAGTCAGTAAGGCTTTGAGAGTTTATAAATGAAAACCTTTTACAGGTGGGATTAAAGGGTTAATATGTGTGTGTGTAGGAGCGCACGATGGTCACAAGAGGGCGCACTTCCGACAAAATAAAACCCTTTCCTGCCACGCCCCCCAGTCATTTTTTTTTTTTTATTGCAAAAAGGGTACAAATCACATGTGAATAGCCATAATATACATAACATACAAAAAACACAGAGGTAAACAGAAAATCAAATAAAATAAAATAGCCAGGGGAAGCTTACAAAGTGAAAGAGGACCAAATGTTGATAGTTTTAACAGCCTTTTTCTTGTTTGAGCCAGAAATCAGATTAATATAATGTTCAACTTCATGGATAAAAAGTACAAAACAAGGTTTTTTAGAGCTGAATTTACATTTATGAATGTGAAATTTTGCCAAAAGTATTAATAAATTTATAATGAAGTACATTTTTTCTTTACTTAGACTTTTATAAAAGCAAAAAATAACATCCTTCCACAATAAGGCAAAGTCTTTATAAATATGGTCAATGATGAATCTGCTGAGGTTTTGCCAAAATGTTCTGGTGTGTGGGCAATACCAAAAGAGGTGCAAAACAGTTTCAGGGTGGTCTTCACAAAAAGAACAGTTTGTATTGATGTCCCTTTTAAATGTAATCATGTTGATAGAAATTCTGTATAGGAGAAAAGTCGCCCTTCTGCATTAAATAACTGGTCCACCAGCAGAATCTGATTACGTACCCAACTCTCAAAATAAAGACTTGTTCTTATATCAAATATCTCTGTTATTCCAAATTAGATACCGGTGGGGTGAGAAATTATGCTTGTAGATAAGAGACCAAGCTAAAAGGACCTGCTTATGAAAAGTGGACAGTTTTACAGGGAGTTTGTCTACATTGTAGTTACATTTCAAAATAAAGTCCAGACCACCAAAACGAGAGAATATATAATTGGGAATACAATTCCTAATCGAAACGGGGTTTTTAAGAAAATGCTTAGCCCGGTTAATCTTAAAGGTATTATTTAGAGTATTGAAGTCCAAAAAATTGAGCCCACCAGATTCATATTTATTCATAACAACACTTTCTTTGATATAGTGGATACGATTTTTCCAGATGAAGTCAAAAAGCATTTTATCAATGTCTTTACAGATTTTACTGTCCAAATGTAAAGAAAGAGCTGCATATGTAAGCCGGGATATCCCTTCAGCCTTGGTAAGCAACACTCTGCCTTTTAGAGATAAGTCCCTTTGCAACCACTGGTTCAGTTTGTTCTGAGTTTTTTTAATGATTGGAGAAAAATTTAACTGAGATCTAATTTTCCGATCTTTAGAGATAATAATACCCAAGTACGTTACTTCTTTCTTGATCGGAATGTTGCAAATAGTTTGTATATCACAGTCTTTTAAAGGCAGCAGCTCACATTTATTAATATTTAGGCATAAACCAGAGGCCTCTGAAAACTGGTTGATTACTCGAACGGTGGCAGGTATCTGGCTTGCATTTTTTAAAAAGATTGTGGTATGGTCAGCAAGCTGACTAATGATGATATCCCTACCTGCAGTAGAGATTCCTTGTATAGCACTATTACATACATAAATTGTGAGAATCTGTGTACAAAGTAGAAACAAATAAGGGGAAATTGGGCATCCCTGACGAATGCCCCGTTCCAGATTAAATCTAGGGGAAGTTCCATTTTTCAGTTTTATAGAGCTATTGCCTTTAGCATATAAGGTTTGAACTGCTTTGCTGAAAAAGTCCCCAAAACCAAATTTCTCTAAAGATAGAAAAATAAATTGGTGTTGTATTGTATCAAAGGCCTTGATTAGAGATATGCCTGTTTCTCATAAAGCCTGATTGTGTCTCATCTATAATAGTGTCAAGAGTTTCTTTAATTCTACTGGCAAATATTGAGGCCATTATTTTGTAATCATTGTTCAGCAGACAAATGGGTCTCCAGCTGTCAATAAAGAGCGGATCTTTCCTAGGCTTGGGAATCAGTGTGACCAGCCCTTGAGTGAGGCTAGGAGGAAGGGAATCATTCTCTATACTCTCCATAAAAACCTGTAATAAAAATGGGGCCAAAAGCTCTGAGAACGCCTTGTAAAATTCTGCAGTCAACCCGTCAGTGCCGGGGGACTTATTGTTTTTAAGTTGAGCGATCGAATCAGTGACCTCTGCCAATATAAGAGGGGTGTCACAATAATTTTTGTCTGCCTCGTCAATCTGTCTTACATTATTTATTGAGTTAAGAAAATGAGATGTAACTTCTTTATTATATTTTGTGCTGTATAAATTGCTATAGAATTTTGAACAAAAAACTGATTTAATTTAGCATCATCAGTGACGACCCCATTAATATTTAACTTGCTAATTTTAGATCGGTATCTTTCAAGACGGAAAAAATAAGCAGAATTTTGCTCCCCCTCCTCCTCCAGCCATCTTTTTCTAGACCTTACGAAGGCTCCCTCTGCTTTTTGTCGATATAATTCGTCTAATTTGTTTTGGAGTTGTAAAAGAAGTAGTCTATCCTCCTCTGAAACTTCATCTTCTTCTGCTCTTTTAGCTTTGGCAATAGAACTTATTAGATACACTAAATTGAATGTGTATCTAATACTCTGACTTTCTCTTTATCAATGTTACTGGATAATAGCCAGAAATCAATACGAGACTGGCTGGATCCTGACCTGTTGCTCCAAGTAAAGGATCTTCCATCAGGACATTTCTCTCTCCATACATCTACAACGTTAAATCTTTGCATTAGTCTTTTAATGTTTGTGCTGAAGGATGAGGCCACCTATCAATACCATTATCTAGGGCAATATTAAAGTCTCCGCCAATTAAAATTAAAGAGTTTGGGTATCTGGTGAGCCAAAATGTAATTCTTTCCTCTATTGAATCAAGTAATTTATCATTCTCAAGTTTATTATTGTAGCCGTAAATATTAATAATTATGCTATAAATGTTGTCAATTCTTATTATAAGAAATACGTAGTGTCCTAGGGAGTCACAGTCTGAGTGTAAGATATCACCTGAGAAAGTATTTTTAAGCGTGATAACTCCAGCAGATCTCTCTGAGCCTTGAGAGAACCAAACATCATTAGCCCATTGAGATTTCCAAAAATTGACATCAGCAGATGTGGAATGGCTCTCTTGAAAAAAACAAAAATCAGTACGAAGTTGTTTGGCAAATACAAATAAGGCTTTCCTTTTACAAATCTGTCTTAGTCCCCTGGCATTTAAAGAAACAATAGATAAAGACAAAGTAATTAACGAACACGAACAAGGAATAAACTAGAAGGTGATCAATAACCAGTTAGTTAGAAGGGTAATATCGGATAAGGAGACCGAGCTCTGCTTCATATAAGACAACAACAACAACAAAAACGGTGGAAAAAAAATAGTTTCGGCCAACTAAAAAGCAGAGCGTTCCTAAACAGCTGCCTCGTTTATTAAACGGTCTAAAAAACATATAAAAGAAATGGCAGAGTTTCGTAAATTAAAGTGCCTTTGTAAAGTCCTAGTAACAGTCCAACAAAAACCATAACATTACAATATCAACTCTGAATGCAGTGCGAATCAAACCAGTGGGTATCCTTGTGTTAACAAGTCCGTATCTTAGGTGGGCAGGGGGATTTCTGATCCATTGACAAATCCAAGACCACCAACGAAGAAGGCTGGTTTGCCCTCCTCTCTGGCTTTTTTAATCACTGGCCAAAGTTTGCTTCTTCGTTCTCGGTCTTCTTTAGAGAGATCCTCCGCAAATCTTAATCCGTTGTCTCGCAGGTGCGGTGATGTCTTCCAGCTTTCTATACGGCATCTCTACAGACACGTGCAATGAATTGGATGATGATGCCTCTGGGTTTGTAGTCATTCTGCCGCTTAGTGCCGAGCCGATGTACGGTGTCGATAGCGTCAGCCAGCCTATTCTTTTCCTCCGGCAGAACAGCCTGACAGACATCGATGGCCTTCTTTCGTACGTTTTCTTTTTCTGATTCTTCAACTCCGTAAAGTCTAAGGTTCCATCTCCTGGAGTATCTCTCTAACTCCGAGACCCTTTGCTGATATGTGTCAATTCGTTTTTCTTCTTTTGCCATTTTCACCTCGAGTGTACACACTTTGCTTTTTACATCCTTGATCTCTGCACACACAAAGTCAATTGTCTTTTTAAGACCTTCAGTTTTAAGTGCATTGGTACTGACCATGCTTTCAAAGTTGTCTGATCGCGTGTTTATCAGAGCTGAGAGGCTAGCTATGATATCATTGGAGTTGGTTTGTTCAGATCCGACTGAGTACATTATTTTCTTCGATGCTGGCGACTTACTGGGAGTGACAGGAAGCATTGGAAATTCATCCATAAAGACTTCCGCAGTGGCGAGAGGCAGGGAAGTGGAGGTATAATCGTGACAGTTATCAACTAAAACATTGCCAGCCTTAAGAGTAATGTTGCTAGCATCTGGATTTAGCTTCTGTCCGGTGCTTTCTTGGCCTCTTTTCCTTTCGCGTTGGTTTGGCATTGCTCAATATCTCAATTTTTCATGCAAATCTTTCCCCAAAATAAAGGTAGTTGACTGCAGACCTTATGCAGTATATCATTTCGCGCCATGTGCAGCTGTCTGTGTCACGTGTTCATTAGTAATAAAGCTTTCACATCATTGTATGACAGCTGTATAACTGGCTATTCACTTGTTAAAAAAAGAAAAGTTTTTCATGCAAATCTTTCCCCAAAATAAAGGTAGTTGACTGCAGACCTTATGCAGTATATCTGTACTTTGACAGTTTTCTTTTCTTTTGAGGCAGTTGTATGTCCTCTTGGGCCTCTCTCTGGCTTTTCCTGTTTTTTCTTTCAAGAAGATGTCCACAGACGGTTATATCTTATTTCAAGTAATATATGGTTGAAGGATAATCAGGTTTGTAGTCATTGAGACACCGAAAGTGGTTAGTATGTTTTTTATTGTGTATGGTAAAATTTTTGTAATGACAATTGTTTGTCTTTGGATAATTGATGTTGCTTAATATGGCTTCGGGATGTTTTTTATATTTTGCATGCTATTGGCACCTGCCCAGGGACTGCAGATGTGAATTAGCTTTTAGCTAAATCTGGTACAATACATATATTGTGCATTGTCCCTGTTAAATAAATAAAATAAATTGGTTGTAGGAAGTGTTTCTAGTCTTCAATTAATCAAAACTGAATGTCTTAAAACAACATTAAAGACAAAACAATCAGGAGCTGATTTTCTTGCTGTTGCTCCATGAAATCATCTCACACACACACACTTTAATTATTTTGCATGGCCTCGGCCCAAGTAATATTGACAGAGAAATCTAGACATTTGTGACAGAAAAATGCATTAAAAAAAGTGGAGTTAAGATGGCACCCAGTGGCTGTTTGTGGTATAACGAAGGCAAATATAATAATACCTCATTCGGACCTGTAAAGTCTACTTGTATTTGTGTGCACTCACAATATCAAAACCTCGTGCTTTTGTAAAATACGAAATCAAACGCTTTCTGATGCACTTTCTGTTGTCTCAGTCTTGACATGAACTGAAACTCAGCAAATACTGACCTTACTGACATGATAAATATATCTATATGTTTTACATTACTATTTTAACAAAATAATTCAAAATCGAGAACAAAAACTTTCATTATGTAATCCGTAAAGATGCTGTTACATCCCCCTCTGAGTCTAGGGGTGACAAGGGGAGTAACATATGCTATTTAAGAAAAATTAACAATTGTGTCGTTGAACCTGCAAACAAAATAGTGAGAGAGAGTTGACTATCTGTAATCCCAGCACTCACGGAAACTCTTCAAGATTTTATTTACAAGGTAAAGTCTTTGTACAGCATTAAAGGGTAAGGGGAAATTAGAGGTTTAACAATATGGATAATTCAAAAAGAAAGAATAAGACGCTTGTAGCTTCAGGAGGGGGTTAAGGCCAAAATAACAAACAAAAAAGGGGATGCTAACTGAAACAAAGTAATCTAACTTACCTAGCAAAGAAAACATCAAAATCAACAACATGTCTCTTCCCTGACTTCCTCACTGTTCCACAAAACCAGGAGAAAAGCATACGTTGATAAAATAAAAGTGGCACCCACCTCCTTACTGCGTCTGCAGGCAGAAGAAAAAAGAAAAACAAATTTCTAATCACTACAGCCAGTACAACAGGCTGTCTTGAAGATACACTACAGGCCCTGATCACACAATAGCAATCAAATACAACAGGCTTTCTTAAAGCAGCACCACTGCTTAAACCACCAACTGGGAAAACAGACAAGCCAAACTCTCTCTGGTGTTGTGTCCGTTCCCTCTGTTTAAATACAAGCTCCTCTCCACAGCTCTGACGAGGAACAGGTGACATCAATTAGGTCTTCTGTGAGAGGAGGGGGAGGAGCAGAGGAAAACCATCAAAAACTACAACTCCCAACAGGATGTCAGGCATCAATGAAGCACAGTTACATATGGAGTTAACACACAGTATTACCAGCAACGATGACATGCGTCTTAGGATGTAACAATGCACTTCTCTCTAAAGGCAGGAGATCATCAAATTCATCTCTGCGACACTGACTCAGAAAACACTAGTTTATTAACATATCATTCAAATATCCCCTCACTGTTTCTTACTTGTTTGTTTTTTGGGTCACTGTGGCAAAATTGTGTTTGCATTCGGTAGCTACAAATATGGCAGCATTTTAGTGCCACATTGAAAAATAACTAAATAAGATTAACGTCATAATATTTTAAGAATAAAGTATAAGCTTTGTCTTTTTCTAGTAGTGTGTGCCTCACACTTTGTTGCATTTTGCTGATTTTGGTCAAATAACTTCTGTTTTTGGTTTTTAAAAAACTGCATTCATTTTGATATGTTGCAGGCTGATTTATTGGCAACAAATAATTTATGATAAATAATATTGATGATGATAAGTGACCAAATAATATAGGGCTTGTTATTGAGGCTGCAGTTACTTGTTTAGTTACAAGTCAATTCTCCAGAAACTCTATATGAATAATTGCATGCTTTATCTCAGAAAACAAATAATGTTTTTAGCAACTATAGAAATCAACCAAAACACACAGGCAAAACTCAGATTCAGATTGCTCACATGCCACCCTAACAATGTCTTCGCTCGTTCTATCTATTACAGAACGTAATGTTGTTGCTGCTGTTTTCTGTCTTTTCTGCAGAGCCCATGATGGTGTAAATATAATGTTGCCTCTGTGTAGTTTTTCAGTTGTCTCAGCACCTGACAGTCTTCACTTCCACACACAGACAAACAGGTAAGATTCTGCAGCCAGTGTGAGCTTATGAAGTATACTGTAAAGCAGTTCTTCAAGGGTTAGTGCACCTTCACTTCCTCCCATTGATTACCATTTACAGTTTCTACACTGTAAGTGCATGTGTCAGAACTGTTTGCTGAAACATCAGAACCCTATTGTATGTCTGCACAAGTAATAACTCACCAAAAAACATGCATCCATGTTTCAAAACCCAGTTATTGTGTCAGTGACCTGACCAGTACCTCCAGAATAATACGTTTTCATCATTGTGTTTTTGTTTTCCACACTGCTCAAAATGTTTAGATGTTTTGTTTTTCACCATTTGTTATGCTAGTCACTTGCTAGTCATGCTAGCAAATTGTTAGTCACATGCTAGTCATGCTAGCAACATGCTAGTCCCTTGCTAATCATACTGGAAACATGCTAGCGATGCGCTAGTCACTTTATAGTCATGCAAGTTACAGTACATGCTAGTCACTTGCTTATCATGCTAGCAAAATGCTATTCACTTGTTAATCCTGCTATGATCATGTTACTGAAATGCCTATAATTTGCTAATCATGCTAGCAACATGATAGTGACTTGTTAAACATGCTAGTAACATGCTAGAAATATGTAAACGACATGCCAGTAACTTTGTTAATCATGCTAACGACATGCTAATCACTTGCTAGTCGCTTGCTTATCATGTTATAAACATGATCGTGACATGCTTGTCACTTGGTGATCATGCAAGCAGCATGCTAGTTACTCGTTAATAATGCCAGCAACATTCTAGTATCATGCTAATCATGCTGAAAACACGATAGTGTCATGCTAGTATATGTCTTGATAATCATACTAGCAACAAATGCTAGTTTACCATTTCTTATAATTCTATTTATATGTCTGTCTATCTATTCTTCTGATAGATTTTATTGCCTACAAAACTTTAAAACTACTTTAAATTAGTTAAAACTGAAAACTTTAAGCTTTTACACCTACTTCAGAATTTCTGGCTAGGCTTTTTCAAGCCAAAGTGTGCCTACAAACTTTACTATCTAGTCTTTGTATAACAGTGTTAGATGTAAAAACTGAAAATTCAACATTGCTTGTTAATTTTTACACATGGTGTTTTCCGCTTATACCAACACCACCTCATATTCTTACATATCTTTCTATTGCTCTCCAAAACAAGCAGCCGTGAATGTTCAGTTTACATCTAACACAATTCTGAAGATAAATGTACCATACAAATATAAATGTATGTATACAGTAGCTGCTGCGGTTTATGATTGTGATGTTCCTCCTCCTTCAAAAACATTAGTGATTGTACTGGACAAACTCCATAAATATCCTTCCAAACTTGGTTGAATGGCAAAATTGTGATTCCTGTTTCATTACAACAGCAAGCAGGGTTGCAGGACATTTTAGTAAATTTCTTGAAAGGCATTTGCAAACTTAGCGGACATTACAAGCATTCCATGTCTGATATTTACAGAGTATACAGTTGCAATCAAAATTACTCAACCCCTCAGAAACTGCAGTACTTTACAAATACAAGCTTTTCTGAAGATCCAGGATAAAATAAAAATTGCATCTATAACAGTTCACTGGCATATGAAAAGTGATATTGTCGATATATAATGCAATATTTTTGAGTTATAAGATTTTTTAATAATACTGCTATGTCATAATTATTCAACCCCTATTCAACATTGCTGTTTTTAAATCACTTATTTGCATGGTGGGGAATAAAACCGTCTCAAAACACAATTAAGCCTTTAGAAACTCTATTAAAAACAGAATTAGCTTGAGCTGTTACACATACAGTTTGGCCCATGTATGTGTTGAAGTTAAGTAGCAAAAATGTCAACAGAGATCTCACAAAAGCTAAAGAGAATAAATATTGTATTACTTTAGAAAGGCTAAGGCTATATGATGATTTCCAAGACATTGAAAGTTCCTAGAGAAACAGCTCTCAGCCTTATTCCCTAAGTTTAAAGTGTGTTTAACCAGAAAATCTTTGAGGGTGTTGAAGAAAAAGCACAATATCATAAAATGTTTAATCAGAGCAACTGAGAAAAACCTGCAATGTACAGCCAAAGACTTGCAAGATGACCCAATGAAAGGAGGAAAACCATTTCAATGCAGTGTGTAAGAAGAACACTAGACAAGTATGGCCTCCATGTTGAGACATCTTGATAAATACAACTCTTGATCAAGAAGAACAAAAGGCCGACTTGAACTTGATAAAATTCATTTGTGTGGACTTGTGGAGCTCTGGAGGAATGTTATAAGGAGTGATGTGACCAAACTGGAACTTTTTGGACCCATGGATCAGTGGTATGTCTGCTGCAAAACAGGCAAAGCTCATAAGCAGAAGAACACCATCTCCATCATCAAACTTGGAGGTGGATCAGCACTGTTATGGGGTTTCTTTACTGTAGAAGGAAGTGGAAATCATGACTGTATGAAGGACATCATGGATTCTTTAAAGTGTCAGGCCATTTTGACAAGAATTGTGATGCCTTTGGTGCAAAGACTGAAGCTGATGCTCAATGGACTTTCCTGCAGGACAGTCATCCCAAAGTACACATCCAAATCTACTTCTGCTTGGTTCAGGGATCAGTCACAGAATGTACTTGAGTGACCTGTTCAGTCTCCAGGCTTAATTCTCATTGCAAATATCTGGTTGAATTTGAAGAAAGCAGTGGCAATGTAAAAACCAAAGATTATCAGTGATCTGAAAGCTTTTTCAGGTGTGGAATTGTGGTCAAGATTGTAGTAGAGAGGTGACAGAAGCTTCTAAACACTTACAGACAGCATTTATTGGTGATTTTAAAGAATAAAAGATTCTGCACAAAGGGGGTTGAATAATTTTGAACATGAATGTTTAGAGCCAATTCGAATTTTATCATGATTCATCAATGTTCCATTCTCCGAATCACTCAAAAGTGTATTAACAAACTTTCTCTAATACTTTACTGATGCATTTGTTGAACCGATTTCATAAAATGTTGTTCACCGCAGCAAAATGTCTTGCCAGGTCAAGGGGGTTGAATAATTTTGATTGCAACTGTACTTTTCACGTTTATGTTCTGTTTCGATTTCCTTGTGTTTTTTTTCCTCCTGCCAGTTGACCTAGTTTTCCTGTGTTCCCTGATTAGTTCATTAGTTCCACCTGTGGAAACAACAAACACTAGGGAAAGAATCAGAAATGCTAGACGGGGCTAAGAAAGACTTTGTGAGTTCAAACACAGTATATATAGGGGAGTGGTAATGGGGAACACCTGGTGGTGATTAGCCCTAAGCACGGGATTCTGGGAAATGGAGATAGGAACGGAAATGGACACCAAATACAAGAGTCCTGAGTGAAGTGCCCTCTAGTGGAGTTCATGGGCACTCCAGCTGATGCTCTTGACAATGTTATAAAAATATTTTAAGTCTTATCAGTATAATGAACGTTAATGGGGTCTGAAAATATGATAATTGTAGTTAATATGGCTCATGTAGTAGTTTTCTGAAAGAGCTTTGCATGAGACTCAAATTTTATGCTGAAAAACTAAATTTCAAAACATCATTTATGTTTAAATGTTTATCCCAAGAAAACACTTGTCATGTAATAATAGTATAATAAAGTCATTGGAGAATTTTTCCTCTCTTTTCAGCTCTGAATCATGGACGTCATCATCAATGCGACGTGTGCAGAGATTCAGACTCCAGTGGGGTTTGTGTTTGTGATTCTGTCTGTTATAATGAATCAAACTAATAATCCTGACTGTGAGCAGAGCTGGTATCTACAGGTGAGAGTGTTTCTGAACTCAGACTACACACACACACACGCACACACACACTCACACGCACACACACACACACACACACACACACTGATGATCCTGACTGTGAGCAGAGCTGGTATCTACAGGTGAGAGTGTTTCTGAACTCAGACTACACACACACACACACACACACACACACACACACACACACACACATACAGACACACTCACACACAGACACACTCACACACACACACACAGACACACAGACACACACACACACACACACAAACACAGACACAGACACACACACTCTCACTCACACACACACTCTCACTCTCACACACACACACACTCATACACACACACACACACACACACTCTCACTCTCACACACACACACTCATACACACACACACACACACACACACACACTCACACACACACACACACACACATTTATGATTTAAGTCTGTTTCATTTGATCAGGATGATCGTCTGATAGCAGATCCGTCAGATCCTCAGAAACTGATTGCTCCTGTGATTTCTGTCTCTTCTGATCGTCTCGTCACGTCTCACTGTGTGAATCAACTCCGTCACGAGATCCGCTGCGATGCTTCAGGAGTAAATGTTTTTCTCTCTACATCACATTTATCTATTTTCATATTGAATCTTTCATAAACACTATTAATGATGCTCTTTCATTCATCTCAGTTCAGACTGGACACCATCTTCAGAGGTGAGAGAAACACTTCAGTAAACTCTGTGTTGAACTGAATCTAGTGTGAATCTTCAAGTGAATCATGATGATTGTGAATCTGTTGTTCAGTGAGGAATGAAACTGCACTTATTCCAAACTCAGGTGAGTTTCAGCTGATAAACGTCTGATTATTCACAGATCTGATTCACACTCACTCTTTTCTCTCATATTGACTCATATTTATCATCACTGTGTGTTTGTAAAGATGATCTGAATGAAGTGACTCTCCATCCTTCAGGTAAACTCCTGTGCTTCTGTGTTTCAATATTGATCATTTTTATTGATCAGATGTTTATGTATTCAGTCGTTCAGCTGAATGTATTGTCTCTCTCGTGTTCAGATCAGTGGTGGTGGATTCCTGCTCTTATTGTCATTGTTCTTCTGGTTTTGATCTGTTTCTTGCTGCGGAGAAAGATCTTCAGGTGAGTCGAGGCTGATCTCTCTTAACTTGATTCTTCTTACATTTTATACTAGTTCACAATGTCATCACTCACTTTTTCATTAATTAATATTATAACATGTAATATAATGTATTAAATATATAAATAATTAGATTGTGTTTCCAGGCGTTTTCAGAGGGTATAGCAGTTCATCCGTCAGCGTGAAGCTCCAGACAACAGGTGAGTGAATCAAACTGATAAATGAACTGATTCACTGAATCACATGATGATTTAAGATCTGTATCAGACGGATGATGTGTGTGTTTCTCACAGGGATCTGGAAACGGTCTGATCTGATGATCCTCATACACTGCAGGAATCGGTTCAGTGAATCAGGTTTCAGATCCTGATCACCATCTGATTGTTTGAATCAGTTTCACAGTCATTTTATTATCTGTTCAGACAGAGAAGACAGAGAAGCAGTGATGTTATGCTGCATGTGGCTTTATTTAAAGACAGTAACTGTGTAGTTGCTGATGCAGTGATGGTCATGTTAGCTCTTATGAGCTGATGGTTAACCTCAGTGAGAAGGATGTAGCTGCTGGAAGAAGACTCCGCCCCTCACACCCCGGACAGAAGAAGACTCCGCCTCTTACCTGGACCCTTCCTTCCTGAACACTGCCCCACCACGAACACCAGAAGGACACCAGATCCCATGTTTAATTTGGCCTGACGCCACCCTCACTGTGTCTGTCGTTTACTCCTACTGCCACTATATATATATATCATTTTTTGTGTTAAACATAATAGAAGAAAAATAAATTCTGTTCATGAATTATGAGTATTTTGTCTGCCATAATCTATGCATAAAGACTTCAGTTGCCATGAAACAGCAGCTGGAAATGTTCATAGCAATCAGTTCCACCGCTCCCTGAACTCTCCCAGTCATTCTATGACAGCCGTTACTGCTCCAGACGTTTATTATATAAATATACATTTATTCTATTGTAAACAGCAAGACATTAGTCGAGAAATAACTCGATAAAACATTAACACATCTGACAGTAAATACTTAACATTACTTGCATCAGATATAGTGAGCATGAAAGCAAGTTTAACGGTGACAAATCAACTATATATATTGTCATAAACACATATACATATGACACAATAATGCTAGATGAATCTAAAAAAAAGACTTGAGACCATAGACCGTAAAAAAAACATCTTGGTTTCTTCTTTGACCGGACAACGCAAACAAGATCAAAAATAATTTGCTAATAATGCTAGAAACATGCTAGCGACATGCTAGTAACTTGCTAATTGTGCTAACAAAATGACCTGCTAGTCTCCCTGTATAGTAACCAAAGCCTGGTTTTGGAGATGACTAGCATAGAGACATCTTTAGGTTCACAGCTAAGAGACGATTGTGAAATGACCAAACTGAGGCAATACAGCACTGATGAAAAATGAAGTAAAGCATCAGCATAATCATAAATCATCGCTCATGCATGTCACCTCACCTCAGTAAAATTCCAACATGGAATACTCACATTTCTATTCTTGATAACTTACATTTAAAAAAGTTAATTAAATGAAAACATTTTAATTATGAATCTGCCTGTTTATTATTATTATTGCACTATATTTGGGTCAGCAGATTCTTTTTCAGGGGGATGGTTTAAGAGTGCTATTTTGAGAAGTTATTACTGTGTCATTTTTCTAGTTTTTATAATTATCCTAGTGCTCACGTTTTTGGATACTTTAAAATTGTCTTGTATTTGTTTTTAATAAAATAAAATGTATAAGCCTGTGATTTCCCCTTTAAACGCTGCCTTGTTTAGTGGTTCATGAATGTCGGCTTCAGGAAGTTAGTCAGATCTACACTCGTCAAAAATATTTAAATTTGGCGCGCCAGCTGGCGAATGCTCATTGGCTCTCGCGCACTTCCTCAACGGTTGTTCGTTGCGTTTGAATAACAAGCGCGCCTTCACAAAGTGACTCAGGATTTACAGCGTACGATTTTAATTCTACTCTGAACTTCACGCAGAATTATTGAACTTTGCCAGAGTCAGGACTCACCTGGAAACACTGTCCTGGGAGAAAGAAAGTGTAAAGTTCATACACAGCAGAGGAAGGATGAAACCGGAGTTTTGCCATGAAGACAAACGGACTGTTGAGAAGCAGGTGCATTATGGGATTGTACGTGAAGATGATCTGGAAGAAGACCGTTGATAAATCTGGAAAGTTCCATTGTTTCAGTGAAAGGTCGAGTCCAATCACTTCTGCAGAAGAATGACGAAACAGTGGAAAATATTGAGGATTTATCATGGAGCACAGAAGGGGCACGCGCGTTGATTGTAAGTTTTGTTTCTGTAAACCTATGTCAGTTTGATCGCCATAAAGTCTCGGTCACACCGATAGAGAATGTTTTTCTTTTTCTTCTTCTTCTACAGCGAGTCGCCAGTGTTGTTGTTGTTAGACTGCAGGACTGGACAATGAAGTCTTCAGCAAATGCACTCACCAAGTTTTTTCGACCAGATGTATCTATAGCCTATTGCTAGTACTAGACTAGTGATTTAGTTTTAAAATAATTTACATTTTGCAGTTAGAAAGTATTGTTCGATCGGTCAGGCCAACTTTTCTTTGAATTTATCTCTCTCTGTTGTAAAAATCTCCAAAATGGCATTCAAATTTAACAAGTGATCAGGTTTTTTTTTTTTTTTTTTATGAAAAAGTTTGAAACTGCATCAAAGCTAAATTGCGTGTTTCATAATTAGCTGGGACAAAAGTATTGAGTCAAACTAACATTTTATCACGGGGTTATAAGTTACATATTAAAACCCCTTTAATTATTGCTATATATATATATAAATGTCATGCAGACTGCTTCGATGGATCTTCACAGTAATAAAATGGTGTTTAAATGCAGTGTTTTGTTCTTCATTTGAACTCTTCTTGTGATCGCTAGAGGTCGCTGTTGCTCCTGTTGCTGGGAATCACAGGCTGGGAGCGTTGATTTATGGGTATTACAAATGAAAAGAGCCAGTCGACGCCCAATAGGGGCTATTACCTCGCAGAAGAAAGTAAAATAAACACAATATAATTCGAAAAGAAATACACGGTCTGAAGTTACTTTTAGACAGAGAGACGTGACTCCCAAAAACAACATGCATTTATTTCACGATAAAAGTAAATAAAAATAAGTGATCATTCTATACGCTTTCTAAAAGTAGTCACTTGAACCCGTTTAACAGTGAACTATCCACATTGTTTTCAATATACGCTGTAATAATGCCAGCAGGTACTGGACTAAATATTAAAAACATGTAATGTTTGACATTTTTCTTAATTTAACCTTCAGTTTCTTAGTTGGAAATGAATCCGTACAGTTCAAGTAATCTGGAAAAAGGTAGGCTACATGTCATGCAGGAGGGAAAACCAAGTAAATCGTGTGCACAATAATAATAATAAGTTTCCTTCTTTTACTAAATGGTTTGTAGGATCTAATCATGAGCTCAATATCATCATTCGTTTCCTCTCTTTACTAAACTGATTCGTTCCCCCTTGAATCATATTATAATTCGTTCCCTCATGTTAAATATTATTATAATTCGTTCCTTTCCAAGTAAATTGCACGATATAATCTGTCCCTCGTTTTTCTAAATTGTGCGCACAATATAATTCGTTCGCATAAGTAAATAATTTTAATGTAACCTAATTTAAAAGTATTAATTTAACCCCCCCCCCCCCCCCCCCCCCGGATCTCCGTGTCTGCACGCAAATCTACTGTTCCTGCTCATCCCTCACTGAATCTCTTCTCTTGCACTTATGTGACATGTTATTTATCCTTGCTTCTAGAAAATCCTTGATCTTTCTGCTTTCTGACCGTGAAATATGAATTGTAACGTGCACAAGCAGTATTCATCATAAAAGTTTCACTTTCACGATCCCAGAGTCATCTTCCATCCGAAGACTTCTGCTGCGTTTCAGCGCAAAGCTTTTGAAGAGAGGGGTGATGATGATAATAATAATAAAACATTAATATTGTTGCGGGAAACTATTAATTGGTTATTCTACAGTTAATTGCTCTTGTATTACGATTGTAAAGTATTATAAATTGATCAACTGTTCGGCGTGATGATGTTTAATGTCTGACAGCGCCTGTATCACATCACACATGCTCACATTTTCTGAGTTTTAAAATATCGAAAATATCGGCAGATTTAAAACCAAAACCAATAACTAAAGCACGCTCACTTATACGCTGCTAAATAATCAGATGTAGCCTACATGTGTTGCTTTGATCTCAGTTACGAAGTGCTTCAATGACTAGAAATGAGTCAATACTGAAAGACAAGCGGTTGTTCTGTTCTCTTTCTTACTGGAAGAATCAAATAACTGAAGTCTGATACAGAATTTCACGATGGCAAGATGTTTTTAGTTTCATGATAGGCTATATTTAACGATAGATAAAATAAATATCTTTATACATAATTTCAAATGTATTATAAATACATTAATATTCACTTTCAATGACATACTTGGGTACATGTTAATGGTGTCTTTAAATATTGCACGTTTATTGTTATGTCATTAGTCATTTTCACAGTTGGAAAAAAATTACATAAGTAACATTTTTTTTTAATAAAATCACTTTAAATGTAGGATTACTGTACGAAAGTCTGCTAAGATTGATTTTTTCAAAGCATTCAAAGCACAATTAAGAAATACACTAATAAAACTGCTCTGTATATTTTTCCAGTAGTATGCTTTATTTCAATGTAGGGCTGGGCGATATACAAAAAAAAAAAGATATCTCGATATTGTCAATTTTTACGATATTCGATATATATCTCGATATGTTTGCATTTGCATTTAAATAATAAAAAATAAAACAGGATTTTCTTTTGCCCATTAAAAAAAAAAAAAAAAAAACATTTAGATTAAACAGCTAATTTAAGCAGTTAAAAAATCTAGACCAAGAGATCACTTACCGCTTTTTATTAAATGAATACATGTAGGCCTATATGTAACTGAAGCAGTGCAAATTAAGTAACAGTTACAGAAAGTGCATTCTGTCAACTTTCTAGTGCATGCAATTCACAAATTAAACTATGCAACTGGGATAAGTATTTTATTTTAATTTTTTTAACAAGTTTTTAAGCTAAGAACACAAGTCTGTCAACTGTCTGTGGTTTTAAGAGAAGCTCTGTGGCATGAAACTATGTTCCTACTGACACTAAAACCCCTCTTAGATGGGAAGCTAGTTGCTGAAGCACATAGCTATTTCTTATATATAAATTATATATAAATGAATACCAAAGACTTTTGCATTTTCTCTGTCTATATTATGGAAACTGGTAAACATATCAGTGAAATTCCCCAATAGTAGCCTAATTCCAAATGGCCATAGCCTATGTTTCTCTATTCAAACATCAGCGGTCGAGTAAGTGCATTTATTTTGCGATCACAAATGCAAACAATACAGTTGAGATCTCACGACAGAACACAGACCGGCTGAACGACGCTTTCATTAGATCGCTCAATTCCAGCTTGTTAGTGTTTTCAGATTATCGTCAGCGGCTCTTCTGCAATGAGGAGTGAGCACGTGCGCATGGTTGCCAGATTGCTTAAAATAAGCAAACACCGGGAAGAAAATGTATCCTTGTAACAGTGGAGCTCTGATTCGGAGATTTAAACTCTTGTTATCTGGCAACCGCTATCATTACAGCTCTCGTAGTAGAGATGCGTAGAGCAGTCAGCAGTTACTGGTTCCTTTTTGGACATTCGGCGCGTTCTTTTGGGAAAGTATGCTTGAATTTGAAATATTCGATATTCCCGATATATTCAAATTGTACATCGTCGTCAAAATTATTCCGATATATTCGCTAATATTCGATATATCGCCCAGCCCTATTTCAATGCATTAAAAATCTATTTAGTGGTGTTCAGCCTATACTTTTTTCAAGTGCACTGAAGTCCTACTTTTCATTTTCAACAGTTTCGCCTTTTCTTGTAAATATTCCAGTTTGAAAAAATTGCTTTCACATTTTGACTTTGTAACAGGGTGAAGTACGAGTTTGTGACTACATTTCCCATAAGTCTGTGGGGTAGCGTAATGCTTACGTCTGTATCTACTAAATAGAACTAAAAAGCTTCATTGGAGGAGCTTGATCAGCCTAAAAGATACAGATTAAAGAAACGTGTCAGTGCCGTTAAAAAACGATTAAACACGTGTCATAAAAAACATTGATACGGTTATGTATAGTAAGGTGATATATTATTTTTGCATTCTTTTACCTTTCGTTATGACAACCTTAAACATTGGGACCTTTAATGTTAATGGTTGTCGGTGTACGAGGAAGAGAGTTGCTTTGTTTGATTAACTGCGGTTAAAACAGGCAGATGTTATTTTGTTGCAGGAAACGCATACAGATCGGCAAAATCAAGCACAGTGGTATGGTGATTGGAAAGGCAGTGTTGTATTGAGTCATGGTACAAACCTTAGTGCGGGTATTGCCATCCTTTTTTCTCCATCTGTTAGCATACAGCCAGATGTCCTTGAAATAATACCTGGTAGGATGTTGAGAGTTGATGTTGTTTTTGGTGATACTCCTTTTTCTTTAATTAATGTGTATGCGCCGAATGTTGGTCAAGAACGCATCTCATTTTTCAAAACACTTTCTGATGCTTTAGTTAAGTGTCCTCAGGGAAATAGTGTTATACTTGGTGGAGATTTTAATTGTACTGTTAATTCACATTTGGACAGGAATCATGATGAACCTCACCAAGCTTCTGCTGAGATTTTAAAGAAAATAATTAATGAACATAATTTAGTTGATGTGTGGAGGGAGGCCTTTCCTATGGCCAGACAGTACACATGGTTAAAAGCTAATTCTAATATTATGTCAGGAGCTAGGCTTGACCGTTTTTGTGTGGAAAAGGCCAATAGGGGTAGGTTTTTTAGTAGTTCGATTTCACCATCTTTTCTGTCAGATCATCACTATGTATCTATTTTAGTATCTGGTTCTCTTTCTAAATCTCACAAATCACATTGGCGATTTAATAATAGATTGTTGCAGGACAGCACTTTTCTTCACTCTTTTAATCTTTTCTGGAAAGCTTGGAGAGAGGAGAGATGTAATTTTCAGTCACTGAGTCAATGGTGGGATGTTGGTAAGACACACATCAAGTCTTTTTGCCAACAGTATACTGCACACAATGCTGGGATGCTCAAAGAAAGAATGAAGTCCCTTGAACAAGCTATCCTTGGGCAAAGCAGTGACTGTACCCATAATAATTCAACTTTCATTGACTCTGTTGCGAATGATAAACTCCTTTTGAAAAATTTATTGGAAGAGCGAGGAAGATCAGCCCTTCTGAGAACCAGATTTGCACAGCTGAATGACATGGATGCTCCTACATCATTCTTCTTTGGTCTTGAAAAAAAAAACCCAAGGGAACAGAAGAGTTTTCATCAGTTAAAAATACCAGGTGGTGGAGTTATAACGGATCAACGGGAAATTCAGTCTTATGCTCTCTCTTTTTATGAGGATTTATACCATTCGGAATTATGTGACGATGCAGTGGCTGATGAACTTTTACGTGACCTATCCAAATTGACAGAAAAAGCAAGTAATGAGTTGGACAGGCCATGGACTTTTGGAGAGATTTCACAAGCTGTTCAGGAAATGTGTTCTGGGAAGTCACCTGGATTGGACGGGCTCTCGGCAGAATTTTTTAAATCCTTCTGGAACCTACTAGGACAAGACTTGTATGAAGTTTTTCTTGAATGCATCAATCAAGGGACCCTTCCTTTGAGTTGTCGAAGGGCAATTCTTACATTAATTCCGAAAAAGGGGGATCTTGGGTGTTTGAGGAACTGGCGGCCGGTATTGATTTTGATATGTCTTGATAAACAGTTGTTCTTAATGCAGAAGACATTGGTGGAGAACGTGCATTCTTTACCTTTCAGTTTTTATTTAGGAGTGATTAAATCTTGGAATTGTTTTAAAATATTGAGACACGAAGATGAGCATTATGGCTTTTCAGAACCTCTTTTTTTTAATCCCCTTTTTAAGTTCTCGGCAAATGTGTCGTCATCTTTAGTCAATCAGTTTACAAAATGGATTAAAAAATTACAAAATGGAGGTCGTGCCTTTCTCTTTCAGATGAGATCTATCCATCATGGAGGTTGCTGTATAAGCCTCCTATCTCTAAGAGATGTGGAGATATTCAGTGGAGGATACTACATTGTATTATAGCCACAAACTCTTTTGTGTCTAAAATTAACGAGACTGTTTTACCAGTATATCCTTTTTGTAATGCTCTTGACAATGTTTTTCATATGTTTTGTGAGTGTTTTAGACTTAACTCACTATTTTCAGTATTGGAAAAAATGATTGTAAGATTGGGTTTTACATTCACCAACAGTTTATTTATTTTGGGTTGCAGATATAAAAGGTCTTGGCAGCAACAGTGCACACTTGCTCATTTTTTAATAGGACTAAACTTATTAAAGCTAAACTTGTTATTTTAAAGTCTCATCGGTGTAAAAATACTGGTGAAAATGTGAATATAGTAACTCTGTTTAAGTCTCTAGTAGAGTCAAGAGTGGTGATTGAATATACTTACTATCAACATAATAATAATGTTCTTTATTTTGAATGGAAATGGGGTGTTGGTGGAGCTTTGGTGACTGTGTAATTCAGGCAGTTTGGTTTTTAATTGGTAATGGTTTAATTATTTTGATGTTTTTTTGGATTTGCTGTTTGACTTGTATTGATTTATATAATTAAAGTGTTTTAAAAGTCAAAAGTCTCTCTCTCTCTCTCTCTCTCTCGTTGTCTCGTGACCATTGAGCCATCTACACCAATATATTGAGCAAAATAATTTTTAACAATTAACATCATTTTAGTACTGCTCGGTTATCAAACTGATTAATGTAAGAATAAAATAAAAGTGACAAAGTCATGTTGGACTAATTAAAACACTTTCTGCGTCATGACTGTAATACATCACCATAACGAATTATTCATGGCGCACGCAGTTAAAATAGTTTTGCCATTTATGTGAAAAAGAACATTTTAGGGGCACAAGACTGGAAGCAACGCAAAGAGGAACAGGAAAAATATCAAAATAGAGGTAAAAATCACCTTAGTTAATCACCATGTATTAGCCCTTAATGTTTATGTAGTAGGATATTCAGAAATATAGCCTTTTAAGAACAACTTGCTGGCAACACTGACACTGAATGTTTTCGCTCGAGTTAACTTCGATTTAATTTAATTTTACTTTATTTAAAATAAAATTAAGTTTCTGTAATGTTGCTTTAATTTAAGTTGCATTACTGCTTGCTTTTAATTCACCAAAGAGTGTCTAAATGTCTTTTGAAAAAGACAATCACTACTGTAATCTAGCGTTCATAAAATGAAATAAGTTTAAGTATTAAGACCTTTTCTACTGTATGCACAAAATTTAAATGAAAAGTTATCCTGAATAGACTAACTAGCTAGCTAGCTGGTTAAACTCTACAAATAAATTACAAACGGTTGCCTTTGTTGCCTGGTAGACTATTTTAGGCATTTCATATATAAGCCTTTCGCTCGGCGCACACAACATTTAATAGCATTGCTTCGTGTTTATAGGCCGATTAATAACTCACACACATTATATATTTATATATATAGCGAATGTCATTATAATTGGTTTTATTTTATAATTGTGTACAACATTTTGTAATACAGTTTTATAGCCGTTATTTTTTTTTCTTATTTGTTCTTTTTAATCGGTTTTGTTTTCTAATTTTATTACCTGTGTCTGTATCTTATTACCTGTGTTCTGTAATTAATTTTTGTAATTCATTCTCCATCTCAAATGATTGGCTTTCTCTCAATTAGCCTACTGTGTAAATACATATTGTCCAATAATAATAATAAGTTTCTAGTGTGTTTGCGCGCACCTGGGGAATAAAGCTAATTCTGATTCTGTTCTTATTTAGATTTTACCCATGCAGCAAACCTTTTTTTTTTCTGGCTTTGGGGGAAAATGTCGCGAGCTTATTTCACAATATTAGATGTAAAGATCGGAAGGATCAAGGAAAGCCAGAGACAGGATTGGTAATCGAGCATTTTCCCGCTGGGCCAAATGTATTTTATTTTTTTTTTGCTGAGGACCATCAAGCAAGGACAGCGAGCAGCCAGTGGTTCATTGGTTTGTCTCCTGTACACATCCAATCTCAATGCGTTATAGACGGAGCCATGAAGTATTTGCTTCACCTATAAAGATCACGTCACCCCAACTTCTTCCTTGTCGGTTTTCCCAATGTTTTCACATCAGCTTTATCAAGAACAGACTTGCTCTGAGGTGAGTAATGCAGGCCAAAGAGCCAAGCAGGAGGAGAAGAGACTGGATGAACCGGTAAAGTGCTTGATAAGGATATTCGTCCCCGCGATTTCTTGGCCAAGTCAAGAGTGTTCATAGACGTTTCCATGGGGGGGTATAAATTACTACTTTTATTTAGAAAGGATGTTTTAAACTGATCAAAAGTTACAATAAATACATTTATAAGGTTCCAAAAAATTATATTTCAGATAAATGCTGTTCTTCTGAACTTTATATCCATCAAAGAGACCTGAAAAAGTTATAATCAGCTGTTTTCAACATCATTATAATAATACTAAATGTGTTTTTGAGCAGATGATGCTTAAAACTCAGCTTTGAAATAGCAGGAATAAATCACATTTTAAAATATATTCAAATAGAAAAGTTATTTTAAACCGTAAAAATATTTTTAAGTATTGATGTCTTCAATATTGAACCTTTTCACAATATTCTAATTTTCTGAGATACTGAATTTGGGATTTTTCTTGCGCACTACTTACGGAAGATCAAACGTTCTCAGTGGCGCTAGATGAGTAACCTGTGTTAGCTTGAGTTAACTCTGTACAATCGAGTAAACTGTGAGTCATATCATATGTCTTAAAAACAGTACCTCAGCGGAATCCCCGTATCTCTCTGATTTTGTCTGTGTGTGTGTAGGGCTATAGAATATACAGTTTGAACAGTATAAAAACCATTAGGCCTATGGGATGAACACACTTTTCACAAAAACAAACGTGTGTGTGTGTGGTGTGTGTTTGGTCTGAGTTCAGAAACACTCTCACCTGTAGATACCAGCTCTGCTCACAGTCGGGTTCATCACTGGTGTGTGTGTGTGTGTGTGTGCTCTTGTTTTTGTATCATATCAGGACACAACTCTGTATAATAACATGGGTATGACACAGGTATTACAAGGAGAGGGTGACTTATGAGGACATAACCATGTCCCCATTTTTCAAAACGCTTATAAATCATACAGAACGAGTTTTTTTTTTGAGAAAGTAAAAATGCACAAAGTTTCCTGTGAGGGTTAGGGTTAGGTGTAGGGTTGGTGTAGGGCCATAGAATATACAGTACAGTATAAAAACCATTACACCTATGGGATGAACCCACTTTACACAAAAATAAACGTGTGTGTGTGTTTGTTGTATAGCCTACAGCTGCAGCCAACTTCATTTAAGCAGTGTTGCCAACTTCTTACAATGGAAAGTAGCTAAACCCCGCGCGAAAAGTCGCTACCTGTCGCTAGATGACGTCATAAGCTAATTAGCATATTTCTGTGCTCATGTACTGCATTTTAATGCAGCCAAATTCTCAATAAAACGTTTTTTATTATTATATTTTATGTTTCTTTTGTCAGACAATGGAATTAATATTATAATGACTGAAACGCGGTCCTTTAAGACTAGATAACCAGCTCTCAAACATTAATCTGCACTAAAATCCTGTTCACGACATTGTCTAATGAAATCAAATACACAAAAGATTAAGACAATGGTTGTACTGTGACTTCGGCTATACTTCCATGTAAAATAGAGTTAGAAGCAACAGAATATCTTTTTTTTTTTTAACTGAAAGTGCTGCTCCTCGCTGAACACAGCAGATGCAGAGAGAGAGAGAGAGAGGCGTGTGCGCGCGCTGGGAGAGAGCGAGAGCTCGTGCTCGTGCGGCAGTACCGGAAAGAGTCTCAGAGACTAAATAAGGTCTGTCAAAAAAGTCGCTAGATTTGTCGCTAGTCGCTATGGGGGTCTGAAAAGTAGCTAAATCTAACTACAAAGTCGCTAAGTTGGCAACACTGCATTGAAGGCTTTTATAGCCTATTTTATAACGGATGTAGTGGGCTACAGGTCACGTGTTGCGCAGTGCCGCATGTCAGTATCCTCTGAACGCATCTTCTCCCTTCATGATTAGCGAGGACACCGCTTCAGTTGATCCAGAAGACTTCCGGAGAACAATCTGTCTGCTAAGGTATGCTTCGACTGAAAACCGTTTATTTGATCATCGAAACAAAGTTTTTAAAAAAATCATGCATGTTAGTCAACAAGTGTCAGAAGGCTATTGTGAACTGTCCATTCATTCAAACAGCGCGTCGCATTTGAACTCTTGGATAGATGCAATACACCGTGTTGCACACACACACACACACACACACACAATTATATCATAATCATATCGAGAGCAGAGCGAGGATCCCATGCTAAAAAGTGAGAAACTCTTCACAGGGAGCGGGACAGTTTTAAAGTTTTGTTCTTCCATTGGCTTGTCTGGTTTGTAATAGATTGCACTCTTCCAGTTATGATCCCAGAACTCCTTTGTGCTGATCTGCATCGAGTTTTCATTTAACACTGGTTTGAGAAATATGATAATACTTTATTATGAGTGTTTCATTGTGATTTAAAATGGTGTTAAATGTTTAGTTACAGCACTAATTGGTCTATTTATTTGTTCTGGGGTATATTACATTGTTGCCCAGTTAAAAAACCTGCAGATTAATGATTTATTGTTTGATGATAGATTAAATGTTGTGTCTATATCTTTGTACAACACTTCAGTTGACTTTTATTATTTCAGTCGTGACAGTAGCGCCCTCTGCTGCTTCAGTTTGTCTGTAACTGTCACAACTTAAAATCTAGCTTATCCCGGCATTATACGGCATTTTAACTTGAAGATTTTTGATGTTGTTGTTGTTTGTTTGTTTTCAAAGTTCTTTCAGAACTGATAGATTCTATAAAAGGCAAGGTTCTTTGCATTTCACGTCTTTAAAATACCCATGCATTTTCATAATGTTTAAATGTTCGTTAAACACTTGTACAATAATAATATAATGCAACATTAGATTTAAAACATAATCTCTTTTCAGCTCTGAATCATGGACGTCATCATCAATGCGACGTGTGCAGAGATTCAGACTCCAGTGGGGTTTGTGTTTGTGATTCTGTCTGTTATAATGAATCAAACTAATAATCCTGACTGTGAGCAGAGCTGGTATCTACAGGTGAGAGTGTTTCTGAACTCAGACTACACACACACACACGCACACACACACACACTGATTATCTGATGTGTTTGATTTGTTCAGGATGATCGTCTGATAGCAGATCCGTCAGATCCTCAGAAACTGATTGCTCCTGTGATTTCTGTCTCTTCTGATCGTCTCGTCACGTCTCACTGTGTGAATCAACTCCGTCACGAGATCCGCTGCGATGCTTCTGGAGTAAATGTTTTTCTCCCTACATCACATTTATCTATTTTCATATTGAATCTTTCATAAACACTATTAATGATGCTCTTTCATTCATCTCAGTTCAGACTGGACACCATCTTCAGAGGTGAGAGAAACACTTCAGTAAACTCTGTGTTGAACTGAATCTAGTGTGAATCTTCAAGTGAATCATGATGATTATTCGATAGAAGTATTGGACTGTAATAGGTGAGGATTTATTATTTTCTAGCTTTCCTCAATGGGGTGTCGATCAGAACACAATGGATTCGATCAGTTCGATGCAAAGGAGGTTTATTGTTGACAGTTTTGGCTATGCACAGAACAGCAGTACACAGGTTGCTTAAAGTATTTAGATGTGTGTGTTTATGGTATATATTTATTGACGCACTTTGCACACACAGTCTTGCTTGTACAGTCCCGCTCTCTGCTGACGATGACTGACAGTAAATAGCGCATGCGCACATGACTCGGCCTTTCCAACACAGCCGCCCCCAAATTTGGTTACAAATTTGCTCCATTGAAAGGCCGACACTATAGGGACTACCGTTAGTCACTAGTGTGGCTTTTATCAACTTCATCTCGGATCTCCGGAAGAACAATCAGTCGAGTGATGGGTCTTGTGTAGACTTTGTCCTTAATCTGCACCTCGACCGTTCGAACTCGATTATCAACCCCCGGAAAGACATTAATTGTGGTGCAGCTGGAGGATTGAAACGAATGCTAATTAGTTGCTTCGCTAGCTGCTGTTGCAGATCACCACTGAGCTGACTGAAGGCTTCTCTAAGCTCTCTCTCACCACCTCGGAAGTTGGTGCCTTGGTCCGAGTATAACTCTGCAGGTTTTCCACGGCGACCTATAAACCGACGTAGTGCCATGAGAAAGGCATCACTATCTATAGATGTCAGCACCTCAAGGTGCACCGCCCGGGTGGTCAAGCACTTAAATAAAAGTCCCCACCGCTTCTCCGTCCGACGACCTATTTTGACCAGAAGAGGTCCAAAGCAGTCCATTCCGGTTGAATGAAAAGCAGGCTTGAACAACCGAAGTCGTGGTGGAGGGAGATCAACCATCTTCTGGGAGGCTGGCTTCGACCTCCATTTACAGCATTCAAGACATGTTCGCTGGTGCTTTCTCACTGCTTCTCTCCCTTTCAGTATCCACACATTTCGACGGAGCTCCGCAAACACTCGCTCTGGTCCTGGATGGCAAAGGCGAGCATCATATTCCTTTATGAGTAGCTGAGTGTTAGGGTGACTGGAATCCAACACAATAGGGTGTACTGTGCTTGGGTCTAATCCTTCCACCCGCCTTAATCGTCCTCCAACCCGTATTACCTCACCGGTTCTGTCGAACTCTGGGGAGAGACAAAGTAAACGGCTGCTAGAACGAACAGGTTTACCACTCTTCAACAAATGGTAATCTTCATGAAAACTATCCATCTGGACCTGTCTCAGTGCGGTCAGTTCTGCCTTTTGGTAAGCACTGGCTGGAGGGGAGCCACTTTGTTCTGCCGCCCCTTGCAACTCCTGTGCTACTGCTTCGACCAAGTCTTTCCAGCTACTAAACTTGCTACCATCTGCTGTCACTGCTGCGGAGTTAACCACGCCACAGAAGGCACTTTGCTTTAATTCCGTAGCATCGTCAGGCACTAAGCTGTGCACAACTGGTGGTGCTGGCCAAGTACTCTGAGGTTGGAGGAGGAATTTTGGCCCTTGGATCCAACGATTGGGTTCAATAAGGTCCTTAAGGCTCTTACCACGGGTAAGATCATCCGCAGGGTTCCTGACAGAGTCAATGTAATTCCACCCTTTAAGGTCAGTCAATTCTTGAATCTCTGCCACCCTAGTGCCCACAAACACCTTGAAGCGGCAGGATTCGGAATGTAACCAGTGGAGGACAGTTGTTGAATCTGTCCAGAAAGTGACCTTCTGGATCTTCAAGGTGAGCTCATTTTCAGCCAGCTTGGCCATCTGCGCTCCTATTAAAGCAGCACACAGCTCCAGTCTAGGAATTGAGCACTGCTTACGTGGGGCAACACGTGATCGGGCCATGAGGAATGAAAGGTGTACCTTCCCGCATGGATCTTCTGAGCGAAGGTAAGCGACTGCCCCATAAGCCTTCTCAGAAGCATCGGTGAAGATATGGATTTCCCGAGTGACCTCTGAGTTGTCCATGCTGGATGGAATGTAGCACCTAGGGATTACTACAAGAGGTAAGCACTGAAGCTCAGCTTCCCACACCCTCCATGCCTGCTGAAGATCATCGAGAAGTTGTGGATCATCCCAGTTCCTGTTCTTAATCCAGAGCTGTTGAACAATAACCTTGGCTCGTGTAGTGAAAGGAAGAATGACACCAAGGGGGTTATACTGACTTGCTAACACACGATATATGTTCCGCATCGTCAGAGCACTGTAAGTAACAGGTCTATGCTTAAATCCTAGGTGTTTCGACTCACAGTGCCAATTCAGTCCCAAGGTGGATTCACGTGGGTCTTCTTTATTCTGTGAAAGCCACAACTCTAGTTTGGGAGATCTGGCTTCTGGTGGCAAGTGACTGACGACTTCTTGCACGTTGCTGGCCCATTGACGGATATCAAACCCTCCGGACGCTAGCAGCTTACGAAGTTTGTATAGTAACTGCCGTGCCTCTTGAGCAGATGGGAAGCTCTGTAGACAGTTATCCACATAAAAGCAGCGTTCCACAGAATGTCTCACATCTTCATCCGCTGTGCTGTGCGATGAGACATGTCTTTGGAGGGCGAAGGATGCACAGCAGGGACTGCACGTGGTTCCGAACGGCAGCACCTGCCATTCATAGACGTCAGGGGGATCGCCGCGTCTCATGCCACGCCAGAGAAAGCGCAGGAGGGGTTTGTCCTCAGGTAAGAGCAGAACTTGGTGAAACATTCCACGTATATCACCGCTGATAGCAACACAATGCTCTCTGAAACGAAGTAGAACACCTAACAGAGAAGGGCTCAAGGTTGGACCAGGCATCAAGGAATCATTGAGGTTCAGTCCTTTATATTGGAAAGAGCAATTGAACACAATACGGTCCTTATCATTGTGGCTGACTAAGTGGTGCGGGATATACCAGGTCTCCCCTGCCATAGTGCTTGCAGCAGCTGAGAGTTTGGTAACTGCTCCATTCAGTTCCAGCTTTTCAATTTCAGCATTGTACACGGCTGCTTTCTCTGGATTTTGGGTTAGTCGTCGTTCCATACTCCGGAGACTTGGAACCACAGCCTCTTTCGGAGCACTAAAGGAGGGTGAAGCCTTTCTGCGCAACAAGGGTGTCGCGTAACGTAATATTCCATTCACCTCCACGCGAGTTGTCCTGGTCTCTAAGAGGTTAATGGCATCCTGGTCCTCCCTGGACCTTGTCACCTGCTTTTCACAACGGAAAGGCAAAACATCAAGTTGCCATAGCCTTTCAACATCTCTTTTGAGTTCTAGTTCCGCAGGGGTGAGAGACAGGAAAAGGCACTGCTGTGGCTGCAACTTGGTCTCCAAGATCTTGGCTGGTCCCTGCAGTGTCCATCCTAGCCTTGTCTTTATGGCGGCCGGACCACCAAGTAGACCAATTCGGACAGGTGCAATTGGTGTGATTAGATGGGTGTTATCAGCTCCGATGAGAAGTAAAGGACTCACTCTTTCAAAGGCCTGCAGGGGGAGATCTTTGAGATGCTTGTACTTCAACAAACTGACAGGTGAAAGTGAAGTGAAGTGACATTCAGCCAAGTATGGTGACCCATACTCAGAATTTGTGCTCTGCATTTAACCCATCCGAAGTGCACACACACAGAGCAGTGAACACACACACACACTGTGAACACACACCCGGAGCAGTGGGCAGCCATTTATGCTGCGGCGCCCGGGGAGCAGTTGGGGGTTCAATGCCTTGCTCAAGGGCACCTAAGTCGTGGTATTGCAGGTGGAGAGAGAACTGTACATGCACTCCCAGGATAGGAGTAATCGGCCAGACCAAGACGTTTCGCAGTGAATGCTGCATTGATCTTAAAGGTTTTCTGTGGTTGAGTGGCAGGAGATATGTGGAAGGTAACCGTGGTTCCACTGATGGTCTGCACATCTTGGCGGATGGCCCGTAAGGCTATGTTTTCGGCTTGACCTTCTATACCAAGCTCATGGGCGGCATCAGGAAGAAGAAGGGGGAAGTCGTGGCCTAAAGGTTAGAGAGTCGGACTCCCAATCGAAAGGTTGTGAGTTCGAGTCCCGGGCCGGCAGGAATTGTGGGTGGGGGGAGTGCATGTACAGTTCTTTCTCCACCTTCAATACCACGACTTAGGTGCCCTTGAGCAAGGCATTGAACCCCCAACTGCTCCCCGGGCGCCGCAGCATAAATGGCTGCCCACTGCTCCGGGTGTGTGCTCACAGTGTGTGTGTGTGTGTTCACTGCTCTGTGTGTGTGCATTTCGGATGGGTTAAATGCAGAGCACGAATTCTGAGTATGGGTCACCATACTTGGCTGAATGTCACTTCACTTTTTTAAGAATAGTGCGCTCGGACCCATCATCCATGACAGCATAGGTGTCGAGCGTCTTGCCTCCATAGCGCAGCAAGACCCGGATGACCTTTAGGAGAACACGCCTGCAGTCGGTGGGTCTGTCCAAGTACAGAGTCTCAGTGGTTGAACTAACAAGGCAAGAACCTTCTCTGGTACTCTTTGTGTTGACCTCATGCAAGATTTGTAAGTGCTTCCCTTTGCAGATGCTACAAGGCTTCTTGAGTGTGCACTGGGCTGCTTGGTGTGCACGTCCACAGCGCCAACAACGATGATTGGTCTGGATCCATTCAATCATTTGCTGTTTATCAAAGGACTTGAAAGTGGGACATTGACTAAGATAATGGTCCTCGTTATCGCAGTAAGGACAAAAAGCTCTAGGTGGGAGTTTAGGTTTCTCCACTTTAACTGGTCTAACTTGAGACGGTGCTGAGGGTATCTTTGTGGCAATGTCGTCCACTCCATGAAGGATGGTAGCTGAACGGGCAGTGGGTTTGGTTTCTCTCCAGCGTTCTGGTCTCTTGCTCTTGTAACTGATCTGTGTCTCACTGCTTTGACACCAGGCCTCATACTGGAGCCACTGTGAAAATTCACAAAGGTTATACACAGACCCAGGACGGTGGTACATCTGTCTTCGGAATCCTGATCTCATTTCAGCAGGTAACTTACTCAGCAGCCTCTCTACATGTGACCCACAACGAAGCTCGGCTTCACCTTCGTCTCCAAGAGTTTCCAACATACCCACCAAAGCCCTAATCTGTAAAGCAAATTTGTCAAAGGCCTCAGTATCTCCTCGTCGAATATCTGGGGAATCCATCACTTTGGCAATCTTCTTGAGTGCCATCTTGTGAGGCTGGCCAAACCTTTCATTGAGAGCAGCCATGGTAGCAGAGTACGGAAATGGTGAATTGAGATAGGAATCTGCCACCAGACGAGCTTCATCTAGCTTCAAATGATCCAGCAAGATTTGGTACCGGAACAGCTCTGTGGCATCTGATGGTAGAAGGTTCTCAAGAGCTATCTTTAAACGAGTAAACTCACTGGGGTCCTTAGTACAAAAGTTGGGTATGGTTGGCACTGGAATTGTGGGTGGGGGGAGTGCATGTACAGTTCTTTCTCCACCTTCAATACCACGACTTAGGTGCCCTTGAGCAAGGCATTGAACCCCCAACTGCTCCCCGGGCGCCGCAGCATAAATGGCTGCCCACTGCTCCGGGTGTGTGCTCACAGTGTGTGTGTGTGTGTTCACTGCTCTGTGTGTGTGCATTTCGGATGGGTTAAATGCAGAGCACGAATTCTGAGTATGGGTCACCATACTTGGCTGAATGTCACTTCACTTTTTTAAGAATAGTGCGCTCGGACCCATCATCCATGACAGCATAGGTGTCGAGCGTCTTGCCTCCATAGCGCAGCAAGACCCGGATGACCTTTAGGAGAACACGCCTGCAGTCGGTGGGTCTGTCCAAGTACAGAGTCTCAGTGGTTGAACTAACAAGGCAAGAACCTTCTCTGGTACTCTTTGTGTTGACCTCATGCAAGATTTGTAAGTGCTTCCCTTTGCAGATGCTACAAGGCTTCTTGAGTGTGCACTGGGCTGCTTGGTGTGCACGTCCACAGCGCCAACAACGATGATTGGTCTGGATCCATTCAATCATTTGCTGTTTATCAAAGGACTTGAAAGTGGGACATTGACTAAGATAATGGTCCTCGTTATCGCAGTAAGGACAAAAAGCTCTAGGTGGGAGTTTAGGTTTCTCCACTTTAACTGGTCTAACTTGAGACGGTGCTGAGGGTATCTTTGTGGCAATGTCGTCCACTCCATGAAGGATGGTAGCTGAACGGGCAGTGGGTTTGGTTTCTCTCCAGCGTTCTGGTCTCTTGCTCTTGTAACTGATCTGTGTCTCACTGCTTTGACACCAGGCCTCATACTGGAGCCACTGTGAAAATTCACAAAGGTTATACACAGACCCAGGACGGTGGTACATCTGTCTTCGGAATCCTGATCTCATTTCAGCAGGTAACTTACTCAGCAGC
This sequence comes from Carassius carassius, assembly GCF_963082965.1. NCBI lineage: Eukaryota > Metazoa > Chordata > Actinopteri > Cypriniformes > Cyprinidae > Carassius > Carassius carassius. The sequence goes on from NC_081755.1 coordinate 52,373,607, forward strand.
CTCTCTACATGTGACCCACAACGAAGCTCGGCTTCACCTTCGTCTCCAAGAGTTTCCAACATACCCACCAAAGCCCTAATCTGTAAAGCAAATTTGTCAAAGGCCTCAGTATCTCCTCGTCGAATATCTGGGGAATCCATCACTTTGGCAATCTTCTTGAGTGCCATCTTGTGAGGCTGGCCAAACCTTTCATTGAGAGCAGCCATGGTAGCAGAGTACGGAAATGGTGAATTGAGATAGGAATCTGCCACCAGACGAGCTTCATCTAGCTTCAAATGATCCAGCAAGATTTGGTACCGGAACAGCTCTGTGGCATCTGATGGTAGAAGGTTCTCAAGAGCTATCTTTAAACGAGTAAACTCACTGGGGTCCTTAGTACAAAAGTTGGGTATGGTTGGCACTGGACCTCGGTAAGTGGTTTTCTTGTCTTACAGGATTCAGGTTAGAGGCATAAGGATCTATGTGTACTAACTGTGGCCCTGTGGGTTGCTGGGACTGAGAACGCACCTGTGTAGGGTAATCTGAAGACTCTCTAGGGGACTTATACAATGTCCTGGAATGCCAGTGAGGGACAGGAGTATCTGTTTGGAGACCCGGCATAGGAAGAGCTGTTCTCTGATAAAGAGGGTGACTTGGGTTTTCAGCATGTTGCCAGGAAGTGAAATCATGGCCAGCATGTTCACCACCCATGGTTAGCCGAATATGTGATTTAGTAGGTGCCGCCGCTAAGATCTGATCTTTCATTATCTGAAGCTCACCCATCATTGTTCCCAGAATGTCTAACATTTTAGAGTCACCTGTTGTGGCAGGAAGGGGCTGGTGTGGCTTTAGAGGTGACGCTGTTGTGTAGTCTGTCTGGCGATGCTTACCATAGGTAGGTGGGGGCAAAGATGTAGACACCATGGAGTGTGGATTGTAGGATGCCGTTCCAGGATGTGGGAGGAGTCTATCCTGTCCAGGGAAAGATGTACTTGGCAACGGCGTGGACTGATGTTTTTCCCATGGCCGATGATATGGAGAAGTCTGAGGACTATTAACTGGCTGCACTGGAGCGTAGCTGGCGCTAGGTTGTTGCAGTTCTATATTATCCATTCCTTGGATAAAAGGATCCCTTTCCCCGACTATGGGCGACCATTCATCCACTGTGTCCCATGGACCTTGACTTATAGGACTCGTTCCTCTGGTAGAAGGTGAAGAGATGTTCACTGCAGCATCTCCAAGCCACTGTGTATGCTGTATTGTGTGAGGCGATACCGGCTGGCTGCCTGCTCTATGATGTACTGTCGTAAGATCATAATCTCTTAGGTGGTGGGTGGTGTTGGTGCAGTGGATAAGACACATGCCATTGGTGTGAGAGACCTGGGTTCGAATCCACTGTGAGACACCAATGTGTCCCTGAGCAAGACACTTAACCCCTAGTTGCTCCAGAGGCGTGCGACCTCTGACATATATAGCAATTGTAAGTCGCTTTGGATAAAAGCGTCAGCTAAATGAAAATGTAATGTAATGTAATGTAGGTAAGCAGGAAGATGAACTTGACGTTTTGGTCTGACAATCTGTGAAGATGCTTCTTCAGGTTGCATAGTGATACTGATCAATTCTTTGTCCATAAGGAATGCCAGATCCGGCTCGAAGGACCATTTATTCGATAGAAGTATTGGACTGTAATAGGTGAGGATTTATTATTTTCTAGCTTTCCTCAATGGGGTGTCGATCAGAACACAATGGATTCGATCAGTTCGATGCAAAGGAGGTTTATTGTTGACAGTTTTGGCTATGCACAGAACAGCAGTACACAGGTTGCTTAAAGTATTTAGATGTGTGTGTTTATGGTATATATTTATTGACGCACTTTGCACACACAGTCTTGATTGTACAGTCCCGCTCTCTGCTGACGATGACTGACAGTAAATAGCGCATGCGCACATGACTCGGCCTTTCCAACAATGATTGTGAATCTGTTTTTCAGTGAGGAATGAAACTGCACTTACTCCAAACTCAGGTGAGTTTCAGCTGATAAACGTCTGATTATTCACAGATCTGATTCACACTCACTCTTTTCTCTCATATTGACTCATATTTATCATCACTGTGTGTTTGTAAAGATGATCTGAATGAAGTGATTCTCCATCATTCAGGTAAACTCCTGTGCTTCTGTGTTTCAATATTGATCATTTTTATTGATCAGATGTTTATGTATTCAGTCGTTCAGCTGAATGTATTGTCTCTCTCGTGTTCAGATCAGTGGTGGTGGATTCCTGCTCTTATTGTCATTGTTCTTCTGGTTTTGATCTGTTTCTTGCTGCGGAGAAAGATCTTCAGGTGAGTCGAGGCTGATCTCTCTTAACTTGATTCTTCTTACATTTTATACTAGTTCACAATGTCATCACTCACTTTTTCATTAATTAATATTATAACATGTAATATAATGTATTAAATATATAAATAATTAGATTGTGTTTTCAGGTGTTTTCAGAGGGTATAGCAGTTCATCCGTCAGCGTGAAGCTCCAGACAACAGGTGAGTGAATCAAACTGATAAATGAACTGATTCACTGAATCACATAGAGACATCTTTAGGTTCACAGCTAAGAGATGATTGTGAAATGACCAAACTGAGGCAATACAGCACTGATGAAAAATGAAGTAAAGCATCAGCATAATCATAAATCATCGCTCATGCATGTCACCTCACCTCAGTAAAATTCCAACATGGAATACTCACATTTCTATTCTTGATAACTTACATTTAAAAAAGTTAATTAAATGAAAACATTTTAATTATGAATCTGCCTGTTTATTATTATTATTGCACTATATTTGGGTCAGCAGATTCTTTTTCAGGGGGATGGTTTAAGAGTGCTATTTTGAGAAGTTATTACTGTGTCATTTTTCTAGTTTTTATAATTATCCTAGTGCTCACGTTTTTGGATACTTTAAAATTGTCTTGTATTTGTTTTTAATAAAATAAAATGTATAAGCCTGTGATTTCCCCTTTAAACGCTGCCTTGTTTAGTGGTTCATGAATGTCGGCTTCAGGAAGTTAGTCAGATCTACACTCGTCAAAAATATTTAAATTTGGCGCGCCAGCTGGCGAATGCTCATTGGCTCTCGCGCACTTCCTCAACGGTTGTTCGTTGCGTTTGAATAACAAGCGCGCCTTCACAAAGTGACTCAGGATTTACAGCGTACGATTTTAATTCTACTCTGAACTTCACGCAGAATTATTGAACTTTGCCAGAGTCAGGACTCACCTGGAAACACTGTCCTGGGAGAAAGAAAGTGTAAAGTTCATACACAGCAGAGGAAGGATGAAACCGGAGTTTTGCCATGAAGACAAACGGACTGTTGAGAAGCAGGTGCATTATGGGATTGTACGTGAAGATGATCTGGAAGAAGACCGTTGATAAATCTGGAAAGTTCCATTGTTTCAGTGAAAGGTCGAGTCCAATCACTTCTGCAGAAGAATGACGAAACAGTGGAAAATATTGAGGATTTATCATGGAGCACAGAAGGGGCACGCGCGTTGATTGTAAGTTTTGTTTCTGTAAACCTATGTCAGTTTGATCGCCATAAAGTCTCGGTCACACCGATAGAGAATGTTTTTCTTTTTCTTCTTCTTCTACAGCGAGTCGCCAGTGTTGTTGTTGTTAGACTGCAGGACTGGACAATGAAGTCTTCAGCAAATGCACTCACCAAGTTTTTTCGACCAGATGTATCTATAGCCTATTGCTAGTACTAGACTAGTGATTTAGTTTTAAAATAATTTACATTTTGCAGTTAGAAAGTATTGTTCGATCGGTCAGGCCAACTTTTCTTTGAATTTATCTCTCTCTGTTGTAAAAATCTCCAAAATGGCATTCAAATTTAACAAGTGATCAGGTTTTTTTTTTTTTTTTTTATGAAAAAGTTTGAAACTGCATCAAAGCTAAATTGCGTGTTTCATAATTAGCTGGGACAAAAGTATTGAGTCAAACTAACATTTTATCACGGGGTTATAAGTTACATATTAAAACCCCTTTAATTATTGCTATATATATATATAAATGTCATGCAGACTGCTTCGATGGATCTTCACAGTAATAAAATGGTGTTTAAATGCAGTGTTTTGTTCTTCATTTGAACTCTTCTTGTGATCGCTAGAGGTCGCTGTTGCTCCTGTTGCTGGGAATCACAGGCTGGGAGCGTTGATTTATGGGTATTACAAATGAAAAGAGCCAGTCGACGCCCAATAGGGGCTATTACCTCGCAGAAGAAAGTAAAATAAACACAATATAATTCGAAAAGAAATACACGGTCTGAAGTTACTTTTAGACAGAGAGACGTGACTCCCAAAAACAACATGCATTTATTTCACGATAAAAGTAAATAAAAATAAGTGATCATTCTATACGCTTTCTAAAAGTAGTCACTTGAACCCGTTTAACAGTGAACTATCCACATTGTTTTCAATATACGCTGTAATAATGCCAGCAGGTACTGGACTAAATATTAAAAACATGTAATGTTTGACATTTTTCTTAATTTAACCTTCAGTTTCTTAGTTGGAAATGAATCCGTACAGTTCAAGTAATCTGGAAAAAGGTAGGCTACATGTCATGCAGGAGGGAAAACCAAGTAAATCGTGTGCACAATAATAATAATAAGTTTCCTTCTTTTACTAAATGGTTTGTAGGATCTAATCATGAGCTCAATATCATCATTCGTTTCCTCTCTTTACTAAACTGATTCGTTCCCCCTTGAATCATATTATAATTCGTTCCCTCATTTTAAATATTATTATAATTCGTTCCTTTCCAAGTAAATTGCACGATATAATCTGTCCCTCGTTTTTCTAAATTGTGCGCACAATATAATTCGTTCGCATAAGTAAATAATTTTAATGTAACCTAATTTAAAAGTATTAATTTAACCCCCCCCCCCCCCCCCCCCGGATCTCCGTGTCTGCACGCAAATCTACTGTTCCTGCTCATCCCTCACTGAATCTCTTCTCTTGCACTTATGTGACATGTTATTTATCCTTGCTTCTAGAAAATCCTTGATCTTTCTGCTTTCTGACCGTGAAATATGAATTGTAACGTGCACAAGCAGTATTCATCATAAAAGTTTCACTTTCACGATCCCAGAGTCATCTTCCATCCGAAGACTTCTGCTGCGTTTCAGCGCAAAGCTTTTGAAGAGAGGGGTGATGATGATAATAATAATAAAACATTAATATTGTTGCGGGAAACTATTAATTGGTTATTCTACAGTTAATTGCCCTTGTATTACGATTGTAAAGTATTATAAATTGATCAACTGTTCGGCGTGATGATGTTTAATGTCTGACAGCGCCTGTATCACATCACACATGCTCACATTTTCTGAGTTTTAAAATATCGAAAATATCGGCAGATTTAAAACCAAAACCAATAACTAAAGCACGCTCACTTATACGCTGCTAAATAATCAGATGTAGCCTACATGTGTTGCTTTGATCTCAGTTACGAAGTGCTTCAATGACTAGAAATGAGTCAATACTGAAAGACAAGCGGTTGTTCTGTTCTCTTTCTTACTGGAAGAATCAAATAACTGAAGTCTGATACAGAATTTCACGATGGCAAGATGTTTTTAGTTTCATGATAGGCTATATTTAACGATAGATAAAATAAATATCTTTATACATAATTTCAAATGTATTATAAATACATTAATATTCACTTTCAATGACATACTTGGGTACATGTTAATGGTGTCTTTAAATATTGCACGTTTATTGTTATGTCATTAGTCATTTTCACAGTTGGAAAAAAATTACATAAGTAACATTTTTTTTTAATAAAATCACTTTAAATGTAGGATTACTGTACGAAAGTCTGCTAAGATTGATTTTTTCAAAGCATTCAAAGCACAATTAAGAAATACACTAATAAAACTGCTCTGTATATTTTTCCAGTAGTATGCTTTATTTCAATGTAGGGCTGGGCGATATACAAAAAAAAAAAGATATCTCGATATTGTCAATTTTTACGATATTCGATATATATCTCGATATGTTTGCATTTGCATTTAAATAATAAAAAATAAAACAGGATTTTCTTTTGCCCATTAAAAAAAAAAAAAAAAAAACATTTAGATTAAACAGCTAATTTAAGCAGTTAAAAAATCTAGACCAAGAGATCACTTACCGCTTTTTATTAAATGAATACATGTAGGCCTATATGTAACTGAAGCAGTGCAAATTAAGTAACAGTTACAGAAAGTGCATTCTGTCAACTTTCTAGTGCATGCAATTCACAAATTAAACTATGCAACTGGGATAAGTATTTTATTTTAATTTTTTTAACAAGTTTTTAAGCTAAGAACACAAGTCTGTCAACTGTCTGTGGTTTTAAGAGAAGCTCTGTGGCATGAAACTATGTTCCTACTGACACTAAAACCCCTCTTAGATGGGAAGCTAGTTGCTGAAGCACATAGCTATTTCTTATATATAAATTATATATAAATGAATACCAAAGACTTTTGCATTTTCTCTGTCTATATTATGGAAACTGGTAAACATATCAGTGAAATTCCCCAATAGTAGCCTAATTCCAAATGGCCATAGCCTATGTTTCTCTATTCAAACATCAGCGGTCGAGTAAGTGCATTTATTTTGCGATCACAAATGCAAACAATACAGTTGAGATCTCACGACAGAACACAGACCGGCTGAACGACGCTTTCATTAGATCGCTCAATTCCAGCTTGTTAGTGTTTTCAGATTATCGTCAGCGGCTCTTCTGCAATGAGGAGTGAGCACGTGCGCATGGTTGCCAGATTGCTTAAAATAAGCAAACACCGGGAAGAAAATGTATCCTTGTAACAGTGGAGCTCTGATTCGGAGATTTAAACTCTTGTTATCTGGCAACCGCTATCATTACAGCTCTCGTAGTAGAGATGCGTAGAGCAGTCAGCAGTTACTGGTTCCTTTTTGGACATTCGGCGCGTTCTTTTGGGAAAGTATGCTTGAATTTGAAATATTCGATATTCCCGATATATTCAAATTGTACATCGTCGTCAAAATTATTCCGATATATTCGCTAATATTCGATATATCGCCCAGCCCTATTTCAATGCATTAAAAATCTATTTAGTGGTGTTCAGCCTATACTTTTTTCAAGTGCACTGAAGTCCTACTTTTCATTTTCAACAGTTTCGCCTTTTCTTGTAAATATTCCAGTTTGAAAAAATTGCTTTCACATTTTGACTTTGTAACAGGGTGAAGTACGAGTTTGTGACTACATTTCCCATAAGTCTGTGGGGTAGCGTAATGCTTACGTCTGTATCTACTAAATAGAACTAAAAAGCTTCATTGGAGGAGCTTGATCAGCCTAAAAGATACAGATTAAAGAAACGTGTCAGTGCCGTTAAAAAACGATTAAACACGTGTCATAAAAAACATTGATACGGTTATGTATAGTAAGGTGATATATTATTTTTGCATTCTTTTACCTTTCGTTATGACAACCTTAAACATTGGGACCTTTAATGTTAATGGTTGTCGGTGTACGAGGAAGAGAGTTGCTTTGTTTGATTAACTGCGGTTAAAACAGGCAGATGTTATTTTGTTGCAGGAAACGCATACAGATCGGCAAAATCAAGCACAGTGGTATGGTGATGGGAAAGGCAGTGTTGTATTGAGTCATGGTACAAACCTTAGTGCGGGTATTGCCATCCTTTTTTCTCCATCTGTTAGCATACAGCCAGATGTCCTTGAAATAATACCTGGTAGGATGTTGAGAGTTGATGTTGTTTTTGGTGATACTCCTTTTTCTTTAATTAATGTGTATGCGCCGAATGTTGGTCAAGAACGCATCTCATTTTTCAAAACACTTTCTGATGCTTTAGTTAAGTGTCCTCAGGGAAATAGTGTTATACTTGGTGGAGATTTTAATTGTACTGTTAATTCACATTTGGACAGGAATCATGATGAACCTCACCAAGCTTCTGCTGAGATTTTAAAGAAAATAATTAATGAACATAATTTAGTTGATGTGTGGAGGGAGGCCTTTCCTATGGCCAGACAGTACACATGGTTAAAAGCTAATTCTAATATTATGTCAGGAGCTAGGCTTGACCGTTTTTGTGTGGAAAAGGCCAATAGGGGTAGGTTTTTTAGTAGTTCGATTTCACCATCTTTTCTGTCAGATCATCACTATGTATCTATTTTAGTATCTGGTTCTCTTTCTAAATCTCACAAATCACATTGGCGATTTAATAATAGATTGTTGCAGGACAGCACTTTTCTTCACTCTTTTAATCTTTTCTGGAAAGCTTGGAGAGAGGAGAGATGTAATTTTCAGTCACTGAGTCAATGGTGGGATGTTGGTAAGACACACATCAAGTCTTTTTGCCAACAGTATACTGCACACAATGCTGGGATGCTCAAAGAAAGAATGAAGTCCCTTGAACAAGCTATCCTTGGGCAAAGCAGTGACTGTACCCATAATAATTCAACTTTCATTGACTCTGTTGCGAATGATAAACTCCTTTTGAAAAATTTATTGGAAGAGCGAGGAAGATCAGCCCTTCTGAGAACCAGATTTGCACAGCTGAATGACATGGATGCTCCTACATCATTCTTCTTTGGTCTTGAAAAAAAAAACCCAAGGGAACAGAAGAGTTTTCATCAGTTAAAAATACCAGGTGGTGGAGTTATAACGGATCAACGGGAAATTCAGTCTTATGCTCTCTCTTTTTATGAGGATTTATACCATTCGGAATTATGTGACGATGCAGTGGCTGATGAACTTTTACGTGACCTATCCAAATTGACAGAAAAAGCAAGTAATGAGTTGGACAGGCCATGGACTTTTGGAGAGATTTCACAAGCTGTTCAGGAAATGTGTTCTGGGAAGTCACCTGGATTGGACGGGCTCTCGGCAGAATTTTTTAAATCCTTCTGGAACCTACTAGGACAAGACTTGTATGAAGTTTTTCTTGAATGCATCAATCAAGGGACCCTTCCTTTGAGTTGTCGAAGGGCAATTCTTACATTAATTCCGAAAAAGGGGGATCTTGGGTGTTTGAGGAACTGGCGGCCGGTATTGATTTTGATATGTCTTGATAAACAGTTGTTCTTAATGCAGAAGACATTGGTGGAGAACGTGCATTCTTTACCTTTCAGTTTTTATTTAGGAGTGATTAAATCTTGGAATTGTTTTAAAATATTGAGACACGAAGATGAGCATTATGGCTTTTCAGAACCTCTTTTTTTTAATCCCCTTTTTAAGTTCTCGGCAAATGTGTCGTCATCTTTAGTCAATCAGTTTACAAAATGGATTAAAAAATTACAAAATGGAGGTCGTGCCTTTCTCTTTCAGATGAGATCTATCCATCATGGAGGTTGCTGTATAAGCCTCCTATCTCTAAGAGATGTGGAGATATTCAGTGGAGGATACTACATTGTATTATAGCCACAAACTCTTTTGTGTCTAAAATTAACGAGACTGTTTTACCAGTATATCCTTTTTGTAATGCTCTTGACAATGTTTTTCATATGTTTTGTGAGTGTTTTAGACTTAACTCACTATTTTCAGTATTGGAAAAAATGATTGTAAGATTGGGTTTTACATTCACCAACAGTTTATTTATTTTGGGTTGCAGATATAAAAGGTCTTGGCAGCAACAGTGCACACTTGCTCATTTTTTAATAGGACTAAACTTATTAAAGCTAAACTTGTTATTTTAAAGTCTCATCGGTGTAAAAATACTGGTGAAAATGTGAATATAGTAACTCTGTTTAAGTCTCTAGTAGAGTCAAGAGTGGTGATTGAATATACTTACTATCAACATAATAATAATGTTCTTTATTTTGAATGGAAATGGGGTGTTGGTGGAGCTTTGGTGACTGTGTAATTCAGGCAGTTTGGTTTTTAATTGGTAATGGTTTAATTATTTTGATGTTTTTTTGGATTTGCTGTTTGACTTGTATTGATTTATATAATTAAAGTGTTTTAAAAGTCAAAAGTCTCTCTCTCTCTCTCTCTCTCTCGTTGTCTCGTGACCATTGAGCCATCTACACCAATATATTGAGCAAAATAATTTTTAACAATTAACATCATTTTAGTACTGCTCGGTTATCAAACTGATTAATGTAAGAATAAAATAAAAGTGACAAAGTCATGTTGGACTAATTAAAACACTTTCTGCGTCATGACTGTAATACATCACCATAACGAATTATTCATGGCGCACGCAGTTAAAATAGTTTTGCCATTTATGTGAAAAAGAACATTTTAGGGGCACAAGACTGGAAGCAACGCAAAGAGGAACAGGAAAAATATCAAAATAGAGGTAAAAATCACCTTAGTTAATCACCATGTATTAGCCCTTAATGTTTATGTAGTAGGATATTCAGAAATATAGCCTTTTAAGAACAACTTGCTGGCAACACTGACACTGAATGTTTTCGCTCGAGTTAACTTCGATTTAATTTAATTTTACTTTATTTAAAATAAAATTAAGTTTCTGTAATGTTGCTTTAATTTAAGTTGCATTACTGCTTGCTTTTAATTCACCAAAGAGTGTCTAAATGTCTTTTGAAAAAGACAATCACTACTGTAATCTAGCGTTCATAAAATGAAATAAGTTTAAGTATTAAGACTTTTTCTACTGTATGCACAAAATTTAAATGAAAAGTTATCCTGAATAGACTAACTAGCTAGCTAGCTGGTTAAACTCTACAAATAAATTACAAACGGTTGCCTTTGTTGCCTGGTAGACTATTTTAGGCATTTCATATATAAGCCTTTCGCTCGGCGCACACAACATTTAATAGCATTGCTTCGTGTTTATAGGCCGATTAATAGCTCACACACATTATATATTTATATATATATATAGCGAATGTCATTATAATTGGTTTTATTTTATAATTGTGTACAACATTTTGTAATACAGTTTTATAGCCGTTATTTTTTTTTCTTATTTGTTCTTTTTAATCGGTTTTGTTTTCTAATTTTATTACCTGTGTCTGTATCTTATTACCTGTGTTCTGTAATTAATTTTTGTAATTCATTCTCCATCTCAAATGATTGGCTTTCTCTCAATTAGCCTACTGTGTAAATACATATTGTCCAATAATAATAATAAGTTTCTGTGTTTGCGCGCACCTGGGGAATAAAGCTAATTCTGATTCTGTTCTTATTTAGATTTTACCCATGCAGCAAACCTTTTTTTTTTTCTGGCTTTGGGGAAAAATGTCGCGAGCTTATTTCACAATATTAGATGTAAAGATCGGAAGGATCAAGGAAAGCCAGAGACAGGATTGGTAATCGAGCATTTTCCCGCTGGGCCAAATGTATTTATTTATTTTTTTTGCTGAGGACCATCAAGCAAGGACAGCGAGCAGCCAGTGGTTCATTGGTTTGTCTCCTGTACACATCCAATCTCAATGCGTTATAGACGGAGCCATGAAGTATTTGCTTCACCTATAAAGATCACGTCACCCCAACTTCTTCCTTGTCGGTTTCCCCCATGTTTTCACATCAGCTTTATCAAGAACAGACTTGCTCTGAGGTGAGTAATGCAGGCCAAAGAGCCAAGCAGGAGGAGAAGAGACTGGATGAACCGGTAAAGTGCTTGATAAGGATATTCGTCCCCGCGATTTCTTGGCCAAGTCAAGAGTGTTCATAGACGTTTCCATGGGGGGGCATAAATTACTACTTTTATTTAGAAAGGATGCTTTAAACTGATCAAAAGTTACAATAAATACATTTATAATGTTCCAAAAAAATTATATTTCAGATAAATGCTGTTCTTCTGAACTTTATATCCATCAAAGAGACCTGAAAAAGTTATAATCAGCTGTTTTCAACATCATTATAATAATACTAAATGTGTTTTTGAGCAGATGATGCTTAAAACTCAGCTTTGAAATAGCAGGAATAAATCACATTTTAAAATATATTCAAATAGAAAAGTTATTTTAAACCGTAAAAATATTTTGAAGTATTGATGTCTTCAATATTGAACCTTTTCACAATATTCTAATTTTCTGAGATACTGAATTTGGGATTTTTCTTGCGCACTACTTACGGAAGATCAAACGTTCTCAGTGGCGCTAGATGAGTAACCTGTGTTAGCTTGAGTTAACTCTGTACAATCGAGTAAACTGTGAGTCATATCATATGCCTTATAAACAGTACCTCAGCGGAATCCCCGTATCTCTCTGATTTTGTCTGTGTGTGTGTGTGTAGGGTTGGTGTAGGGCCATAGAATATACAGTTTGAACAGTATAAAAACCATTACGCCTATGGGATGAACACACTTTTCACAAAAACAAACGTGTGTGTGTGTGTGTGTGCTCTTGTTTTTGTGTCATATCAGGACACAACTCTGTATAATGACATGGGTATGACGCAGGTATTACAAGGAGAGGGTGACTTATGAGGATCCCAGAACTCCTTTGTGCTGATCTGCATCGAGTTTTCATTTAACACTGGTTTGAGAAATATGATAATACTTTATTATGAGTGTTTCATTGTGATTTAAAATGGTGTTAAATGTTTAGTTACAGCACTAATTGGTCTATTTATTTGTTCTGGGGTATATTATATTGTTGCCCAGTTAAAAAACCTGCAGATTAATGATTTATTGTTTGATGATAGATTAAATGTTGTGTCTATATCTTTCATGTACAACACTTCAGTTGACTTTTATTATTTCAGTCGTGACAGTAGCGCCCTCTGCTGCTTCAGTTTGTCTGTAACTGTCACAACTTAAAATCTAGCTTATCCCGAAATACGGCATTTTAACTTGAAGATTTTTGATGTTGTTGTTGTTTGTTTGTTTTCAAAGTTCTTTCAGAACTGATAGATTCTATAAAAGGCAAGGTTCTTTGCATTTCACGTCTTTAAAATACCCATGCATTTTCATAATGTTTAAATGTTCGTTAAACACTTGTACAATAATAATATAATGCAACATTAGATTTCAAACATAATCTCTTTTCAGCTCTGAATCATGGACGTCATCATCAATGCGACGTGTGCAGAGATTCAGACTCCAGTGGGGTTTGTGTTTGTGATTCTGTCTGTTATAATGAATCAAACTAATAATCCTGACTGTGAGCAGAGCTGGTATCTACAGGTGAGAGTGTTTCTGAACTCAGACTACACACACACACACACACACACACACACACACACACACACACACACGCACTGATGATCCTGACTGTGAGCAGAGCTGGTATCTACAGGTGAGAGTGTTTCTGAACTCAGACTACACACACACACACACTCACACACACACACACACACACACACACACACACACACACACACACACACACACACACACACACACACACTGATGATCCTGACTGTGAGCAGAGCTGGTATCTACAGGTGAGAGAGTTTCTGAACTCAGACTACACACACACACACTCACACGCACACACACACACACACACACTGATGATCCTGACTGTGAGCAGAGCTGGTATCTACAGGTGAGAGTGTTTCTGAACTCAGACTACACACACACACACACTCACACACACACACACACACACACACATATACACACACATACACACACACACACACACACACACACTGATGATCCTGACTGTGAGCAGAGCTGGTATCTACAGGTGAGAGTGTTTCTGAACTCAGACTACACACATACACACACACACACACACACACACACACACACACACACACACACACACACTCACACACACACACACACACACACACACAGTCACACGCACACACACACACACACACACTCACACGCACACACACACACACACACACTGATGATCCTGACTGTGAGCAGAGCTGGTATCTACAGGTGAGAGTGTTTCTGAACTCAGACTACACACACACACACACGCACACACACGCACACACACACACACTGATGATCCTGACTGTGAGCAGAGCTGGTATCTACAGGTGAGAGTGTTTCTGAACTCAGACTACACACACACACACACACACATATACACACACATACACACACACACACACACACACACACTGATGATCCTGACTGTGAGCAGAGCTGGTATCTACAGGTGAGAGTGTTTCTGAACTCAGACTACACACACACACACACACACACACACACACACACACACACACTCACACACACACATATACACACACACACACACACTGATGATCTGATGTGTTTGATTTGTTCAGGATGATCGTCTGATAGCAGATCCGTCAGATCCTCAGAAACTGATTGCTCCTGTGGTTTCTGTCTCTTCTGATCGTCTCGTCACGTCTCGCTGTGTGAATCTGAATCATGAGATCATCTGTGATTCTGTCAGAGTAAATCAACTCAACCTCTCTTGACATTCATCTGTTTTCATATTTAATCCATCATTAACATTATAAATGCTTCTTTCTCTTGTTTCAGTCTCATTCCAGTCATGAGATCATCTTCAGAGGTAAGAGAAACACTTCAACTCTCATGATGATGATGTTTATGAAGGACAGATGATGATCTTTAAAGGCACAGCTCACACAGAAATCTCCTCATGATGTTCCTAACCTGTATCATGTTCCTTCTTCTGTAATTATTGCACATTTCCCTGATCCAGCCCCAGACAGCAGCATGCTGCTGTCTGGGGCTGGAGGGGTTTTCACTGAATCTTGTGTGAATGATGATTTATTTAAAGACAGTAACTGTGTAGTTGCTGATGCAGTGATGGTCATGTTAGCTCTTATGAGCTGATGGTTAACCTCAGTGAGAAGGATGTAGCTGCTGGAAGAAGACTCCGCCCCTCACACCCCGGACAGAAGAAGACTCCGCCTCTTACCTGGACCCTTCCTTCCTGAACACTGCCCCACCACGAACACCAGAAGGACACCAGATCCCATGTTTAATTTGGCCTGACGCCACCCTCACTGTGTCTGTCGTTTACTCCTACTGCCACTATATATATATCATTTTTTGTGTTAAACATAATAGAAGAAAAATAAATTCTGTTCATGAATTATGAGTATTTTGTCTGCCATAATCTATGCATAAAGACTTCAGTTGCCATGAAACAGCAGCTGGAAATGTTCATAGCAATCAGTTCCACCGCTCCCTGAACTCTCCCAGTCATTCTATGACAGCCGTTACTGCTCCAGACGTTTATTATATAAATATACATTTATTCTATTGTAAACAGCAAGACATTAGTCGAGAAATAACTCGATAAAACATTAACACATCTGACAGTAAATACTTAACATTACTTGCATCAGATATAGTGAGCATGAAAGCAAGTTTAACGGTGACAAATCAACTATATATATTGTCATAAACACATATACATATGACACAATAATGCTAGATGAATCTAAAAAAAAGACTTGAGACCATAGACCGTAAAAAAAACATCTTGGTTTCTTCTTTGACCGGACAACGCAAACAAGATCAAAAATAATTTGCTAATAATGCTAGAAACATGCTAGCGACATGCTAGTAACTTACTAATTGTGCTAACAAAATGACCTGCTAGTCTCCCTGTATAGTAACCAAAGCCTGGTTTTGGAGATGACTAGCATAGAGACATCTTTAGGTTCACAGCTAAGAGACGATTGTGAAATGACCAAACTGAGGCAATACAGCACTGATGAAAAATGAAGTAAAGCATCAGCATAATCATAAATCATCGCTCATGCATGTCACCTCACCTCAGTAAAATTCCAACATGGAATACTCACATTTCTATTCTTGATAACTTACATTTAAAAAAGTTAATTAAATGAAAACATTTTAATTATGAATCTGCCTGTTTATTATTATTGCACTATATTTGGGTCAGCAGATTCTTTTTCAGGGGGATGGTTTAAGAGTGCTATTTTGAGAAGTTATTGCTGTGTCATTTTTCTAGTTTTTATAATTATCCTAGTGCTCACGTTTTTGGATACTTTAAAATTGTGTTGTATTTGTTTTTAATAAAATAAAATGTGTAAGCCTGTGATTTCCCCTTTAAACGCTGCCTTGTTTAGTGGTTCATGAATGTCGGCTTCAGGAAGTTAGTCAGATCTACACTCGTCAAAAATATTTAAATTTGGCGCGCCAGCTGGCGAATGCTCATTGGCTCTCGCGCACTTCCTCAACGGTTGTTCGTTGCGTTTGAATAACAAGCGCGCCTTCACAAAGTGACTCAGGATTTACAGCGTACGATTTTAATTCTACTCTGAGCTTCACGCAGAATTATTGAACTTTGCCAGAGTCAGGACTCACCTGGAAACACTGTCCTGGGAGAAAGAAAGTGTAAAGTTCATACACAGCAGAGGAAGGATGAAACCGGAGTTTTGCCATGAAGACAAACGGACTGTTGAGAAGCAGGTGCATTATGGGATTGTACGTGAAGATGATCTGGAAGAAGACCGTTGATAAATCTGGAAAGTTCCATTGTTTCAGTGAAAGGTCGAGTCCAATCACTTCTGCAGAAGAATGACGAAACAGTGGAAAATATTGAGGATTTATCATGGAGCACAGAAGGGGCACGCGCGTTGATTGTAAGTTTTGTTTCTGTAAACCTATGTCAGTTTGATCGCCATAAAGTCTCGGTCACACCGATAGAGAATGTTTTTCTTTTTCTTCTTCTTCTACAGCGAGTCGCCAGTGTTGTTGTTGTTAGACTGCAGGACTGGACAATGAAGTCTTCAGCAAATGCACTCACCAAGTTTTTTCGACCAGATGTATCTATAGCCTATTGCTAGTACTAGACTAGTGATTTAGTTTTAAAATAATTTACATTTTGCAGTTAGAAAGTATTGTTCGATCGGTCAGGCCAACTTTTCTTTGAATTTATCTCTCTCTGTTGTAAAAATCTCCAAAATGGCATTCAAATTTAACAAGTGATCAGGTTTTTTTTTTTTTTTATGAAAAAAAAGTTTGAAACTGCATCAAAGCTAAATTGCGTGTTTCATAATTAGCTGGGACAAAAGTATTGAGTCAAACTAACATTTTATCACGGGGTTATAAGTTACATATTAAAACCCCTTTAATTATTGCTATATATATATATATAAATGTCATGCAGACTGCTTCGATGGATCTTCACAGTAATAAAATGGTGTTTAAATGCAGTGTTTTGTTCTTCATTTGAACTCTTCTTGTGATCGCTAGAGGTCGCTGTTGCTCCTGTTGCTGGGAATCACAGGCTGGGAGCGTTGATTTATGGGTATTACAAATGAAAAGAGCCAGTCGACGCCCAATAGGGGCTATTACCTCGCAGAAGAAAGTAAAATAAACACAATATAATTCGAAAAGAAATACACGGTCTGAAGTTACCTTTAGACAGAGAGACGCGACTCCCAAAAACAACACATGCATTTATTTCACGATAAAAGTAAATAAAAATAAGTGATCATTCTATACGCTTTCTAAAAGTAGTCACTTGAACCCGTTTAACAGTGAACTATCCACATTGTTTTCAATATACGCTGTAATAATGCCAGCAGGTACTGGACTAAATATTAAAAACATGTAATGTTTGACATTTTTCTTAATTTAACCTTCAGTTTCTTAGTTAGAAATGAATCCGTACAGTTCAAGTAATCTGGAAAAAGGTAGGCTACATGTCATGCAGGAGGGAAAACCAAGTAAATCGTGTGCACAATAATAATAATAAGTTTCCTTCTTTTACTAAATGGTTTGTAGGATCTAATCATGAGCTCAATATCATTCGTTTCCTCTCTTTACTAAACTGATTCGTTCCCCCTTGAATCATATTATAATTCGTTCCCTCATTTTAAATATTATTATAATTCGTTCCTTTCTAAGTAAATTGCACGATATAATCTGTCCCTCGTTTTTCTAAATTGTGCGCACAATATAATTCGTTCGCATAAGTAAATAATTTTAATGTAACCTAATTTAAAAGTATTAATTTAACCCCCCCCCCCCCCCCCCCCCCCCGGATCTCCGTGTCTGCACGCAAATCTACTGTTCCTGCTCATCCCTCACTGAATCTCTTCTCTTGCACTTATGTGACATGTTATTTATCCTTGCTTCTAGAAAATCCTTGATCTTTCTGCTTTCTGACCGTGAAATATGAATTGTAACGTGCACAAGCAGTATTCATCATAAAAGTTTCACTTTCACGATCCCAGAGTCATCTTCCATCCGAAGACTTCTGCTGCGTTTCAGCGCAAAGCTTTTAAAGAGAGGGGTGATGATGATGATAATAATAAAACATTAATATTGTTGCGGGAAACTATTAATTGGTTATTCTACAGTTAATTGCCCTTGTATTACGATTGTAAAGTATTATAAATTGATCAACTGTTCGGCGTGATGATGTTTAATGTCTGACAGCGCCTGTATCACATCACACATGCTCACATTTTCTGAGTTTTAAAATATCGAAAATATCGGCAGATTTAAAACCAAAACCAATAACTAAAGCACGCTCACTTATACGCTGCTAAATAATCAGATGTAGCCTACATGTGTTGCTTTGATCTCAGTTACGAAGTGCTTCAATGACTAGAAATGAGTCAATACTGAAAGACAAGCGGTTGTTCTGTTCTCTTTCTTACTGGAAGAATCAAATAACTGAAGTCTGATACAGAATTTCACGATGGCAAGATGTTTTTAGTTTCATGATAGGCTATATTTAACGATAGAGTTGCTGTGGTGACTTCACCAGAGCTTAAGCGAATCTAAACATGCTTTTTGTAGTATAGTCACTTGAACCCACCTTTCAGGCTGTGAAATATGCTCATCATACATAGACTTGTGTCTAAGTACTTAAAATACAAGAATATTAATAAATGTCCAAAATGTATTTATAATGTATTGCCCGCATATCTTTATACATAATTTCAAATGTATTATAAAGACATTAATATTCACTTTCAATGACATACTTGGGTACATGTTAATGGTGTCTTTAAATATTGCACGTTTATTATGTCATTAGTCATTTTCACAGTTGGAAAAAAATTACATAAGTAACATTTTTTTTTTTTATAAAATCACTTTAAATGTAGGATTACTGTACGAAAGTCTGCTAAGATAGATTTTTTTCAAAGCACAATTAAGAAATACACTAATAAAACTGCTCTGTATATTTTTCCAGTAGTATGCTTTATTTCAATGTAGGTCTGGGCGATATACAAAAAAAAATGATATCTCGATATTGTCAATTTTTACGATATTCGATATATATCTCGATATGTTTGCATTTGCATTTAAATCATGAAAAATAATGTGGCAGTGTGTGTGCATGTGTGTGTGAGTGCATGTGTGAGTGCATGAGTGCATGTGTGTGTGAGTGCATGTGTGTGTTCATGTGTGTGCATGTGTGAGTGCATCTAAAGTTCTAAAGTGGTTCCAGTCATTTTTATTTGACACTAAATATCTCCAAGGTGGCCTTCCGGTTGTTATTTAAGATGACTAATTCAAATTCGATAAACAAATTTCCACATTGATTGGATCCAGTTTTCATCAAAAATTAAACTTTTCCTCACTGATAAGACTCTGGAGATGGGGGTGCATGCTTTTATTATTACTGTAACTCATTATACTGTGGCATTTCTAAAGCTCAAATTCCCTTTCTTCAACTGGTCCAAAATGCTGCCTCTATTTCTTACTTTCTCTGTGATTGGTCCTCGTCTCTGGAATGACTTGCCAGTGGAGAGCCGAATGGCCCCTTGTCTGACCATTTTTAAGTCTCTTTTAAAAACTATTAGGTTTTATATTCCTGCCTATTATATCTTCTTTTTGTTATATTTTATTCTGGTTCTTTGTTTTAGTCTGGTTTGTGTGTTCTTACTACTCCTATGAAGCGGTTTCTTTCGTGAAGCACTTTGGTCAGTCTTGTGGCTGTTTAAAATGTGCTCTATAAATAAAACTTGAAATGAGTTAGTCATTTTCTCCACTATTTTTCATTGATTTACACAAATTACATTTTAGCAGTTTTGCCTCAATTGATTTATGCCTAATGCTTTAATTGGAACATTTATTAATTAATACTTTTTTTTTTTTAATTGGGCAGCGGAAGTGCAAATGTCTGACAAACAAACGTGCAAATCTTACCGTTCCCTTCGAATTCTGTGCTTCAGATACAATGGTATTTTTCCTAATGTTGTGAAGATCGCAAAAGGGCTTTACATTACAGTACTGTGTCATCATACCAACTCAAGACAGCCTTCACCGAACCAGTCCAGCAGTGTCCGCTATAATATCGCAGTTAAGCTCTACTTATTGTTTAACTTCTGTATAATGACTTCGTGAAAGTTGAGTGCTTAATTTCATAACGGACAGTGGAATATGTAATCTAAATGTGTATATCAAAATGTAAAACCATTTTAAATCATTCTCTTCTCTACAATGCTTCGCTGACTGCGGTAAAAGAGTAGTAGGTGGCACATTTACGCCAAGATTATGCACCTGTGTGTATTACATTTATTCATTCACTCAGATTTCATCCTCAGTATGTGTGTGGAAACTATTAGGCTAGGAAAAACTGTATACTAATTAATAATACTACTGCAACCTGTAACTGAAGCCTGATAAAGAATTTAATGAGAACAAGGTTAGGTGCAGATTTATGATTAATTATTGAGTGGATGTGTGGTGACCTATGGAATGATATTGCGGACATTATTCAAAAGGCATTGCAAATTGTATTTGCAATTGCGTTTTCAATTTGTGGACGCATAAAATGTGACATAATCCAAACGCAAATGCAAATCGCGCATTACCGTTTTCATTTTCGATTAAGTGAACGCACAGTGTCTGCCAAATTTAAAATGGAAATGCAAAGTCAGTTTGCAATTGTGTTTTCCATATCTTACGAGCTATGAGCCTGTCATATTTAAATAGCAATATTAATTACCACATTTGCCTTTTCACTCTCTCTGCACTGTGCATGTAAACTGCCAAAACTCAAATGGAATCGCAATACCTTTTGCATTTGAATTTCCAACGTCTACACGGAAACCTGTCAATCAAGTTACAGGGGTGGGGCCGTTTTATTGGGCGTGTTTGCATTGGGAAGTGATGATCGTACTAAAATGTACCATGTTTTTACTAGGGTAAATATGAGTTAACGATAGTGTTTATAATTAAGCCACATTAGCCACAAATGTACAGTTGTCTGAGACGTTATGAAATGTTCTTTAATATCATGAACCATAAAATGTAGTCAGTGTTCTGCTATTGTTTATTTTCATAATAGGTAAACACAGGCCACAAGTTAAGACTGTCACAGATCTGGAGCTGATTTAGTGTAGCTTGGTAGCTGAGTGGTTAGTGACTCATCTCTAACGGCATACTATCTTTTAGCGCGTGTTCGAAACCGGGGCCAACACAGACGTTCTTTATTTTTTTTGTTTATCCTCAGTCCATAATCACAAACTCTGACAGTGAGGAATCTGATATTGTAGATTATTTCACTGATGTCAGCTCACAAAGTGCTGCGGAGAAAAAGCGCAGTTTGCAAATAAAACCACCTTATTACACAGTACAACAAATTAATAATTTTCTCAATGACACTTTTAATCAGCGAAGGCCACAACTAGAGAAGCATTTCTCTGATTTACAACGGTTTGTTGATTCATGCGCTGTGGCTATGAGAAAAGCTTCATTGGAGGAGCTTGATCAGCCTAAAAGATACAGATTAAAGAAACATGTCAGTGCCGTTAAAAAACGATTAAACACGTGTCATAAAAAACATTGATACGGTTATGTATAGTAAGGTGATATATTATTTTTGCATTCTTTTACCTTTCGTTATGACAACCTTAAACATTGGGACCTTTAATGTTAATGGTTGTCGGTGTACAAGGAAGAGAGTTGCT
Source organism: Carassius carassius (assembly GCF_963082965.1). Taxonomy (NCBI): domain Eukaryota; kingdom Metazoa; phylum Chordata; class Actinopteri; order Cypriniformes; family Cyprinidae; genus Carassius; species Carassius carassius. Next base: position 52,395,406 of record NC_081755.1, read on the forward strand.
TTGTTTGATTAACTGCGGTTAAAACAGGCAGATGTTATTTTGTTGCAGGAAACGCATACAGATCGGCAAAATCAAGCACAGTGGTATGGTGATGGGAAAGGCAGTGTTGTATTGAGTCATGGTACAAACCTTAGTGCGGGTATTGCCATCCTTTTTTCTCCATCTGTTAATTCACATTTGGACAGGAATCATGATGAACCTCACCAAGCTTCTGCTGAGATTTTAAAGAAAATAATTAATGAACATAATTTAGTTGATGTGTGGAGGGAGGCCTTTCCTATGGCCAGACAGTACACATGGTTAAAAGCTAATTCTAATATTATGTCAGGAGCTAGGCTTGACCTTTTTTATGTGGAAAAGGCCAATAGGGGTAGGTTTTTTAGTAGTTCGATTTCACCATCTTTTCTGTCAGATCATCACTATGTATCTATTTTAGTATCTGGTTCTCTTTCTAAATCTCACAAATCACATTGGCGATTTAATAATAGATTATTGCAGGACGGCACTTTTCTTCACTCTTTTAATCTTTTCTGGAAAGCTTGGAGAGAGGAGAGATGTAATTTTCAGTCACTGAGTCAATGGTGGGATGTTGGTAAGACACAAATCAAGTCTTTTTGCCAACAGTATACTGCACACACTGCTGGGATGCTCAAAGAAAGAATGAAGTCCCTTGAACAAGCTATCCTTGGGCAAAGCAGTGACTGTACCCATAATAATTCAACTTTCATTGACTCTGTTGCGAATGATAAACTCCTTTTGAAAAATTTAAAAATACCAGGTGGTGGAGTTATAACGGATCAACGGGAAATTCAGTCTTATGCTCTCTCTTTTAATGAGGATTTATACCATTCGGAATTATGTGACGATGCAGTGGCTGATGAACTTTTACGTGACCTATCCAAATTGACAGAAAAAGCAAGTAATGAGTTGGACAGGCCATTGACTTTTGGAGAGATTTCACAAGCTGTTCAGGAAATGTGTTCTGGGAAGTCACCTGGATTGGACGGGCTCTCGGCAGAATGTTTTAAATCCTTCTGGAACCTACTAGGACAAGACTTGTATGAAGTTTTTCTTGAATGCATCAATCAAGGGACCCTTCCTTTGAGTTGTCGAAGGGCAATTCTTACATTAATTCCGAAAAAGGGGGATCTTGGGTGTTTGAGGAACTGGCGGCCGGTATTGATTTTGATATGTCTTGATAAACAGTTGTTCTTAATGCAGAAGACATTGGTGGAGAACGTGCATTCTTTACCTTTCAGTTTTTATTTAGGAGTGATTAAATCTTGGAATTGTTTTAAAATATTGAGACACGAAGATGAGCATTATGGCTTTTCAGAACCTCTTTTTTTTTTAATCCCCTTTTTAAGTTCTCGGCAAATGTGTCGTCATCTTTAGTCAATCAGTTTGTGAAGCCTGGGGTAACAAAAGTCATGGACTTGATTGATTTAAACAATGGCCAATGGAGAACTGTACATGCAATTGTGGATCAAGTTGGAATAAATTCCGTAAGAATTGTGGAGAGATTAATTGGGGATCTTAAGTCATCTTTCCCTCAGACTTTCATTTCCTTTATTAATAATGTTTTTATGAATGGTTTTATTTCTCAGACCTTTCCTGAGTTCAGGGTAGTTCCCAAAGACTGGGAATCTGATTATAACAGTCAGACCAAATTGCTGAAAGGTTATAGTGCTATGGTGTTTCATTGTATTGGGAAAAAAATGTTATACCATGTTTGTGTCAAAACTGTACATTTTGACCAGTTAAAGCATAGATCAGATACAAAATGGAGGTCGTGCCTTTCTCTTTCAGATGAGATCTATCCATCATGGAGGTTGCTGTATAAGCCTCCTATCTCTAAGAGATGTGGAGATATTCAGTGGAGGATACTACATTGTATTATAGCCACAAACTCTTTTGTGTCTAAAATTAACGAGACTGTTTTACCAGTATGTCCTATTTGTAATGCTCTTGACAATGTTTTCATATGTTTTGTGAGTGTTTTAGACTTAACTCACTATTTTCAGTATTGGAAAAAATGATTGTAAGATTGGGTTTTACATTCACCAACAGTTTATTTATTTTGGGTTGCAGATATAAAAGGTCTTGGCAGCAACAGTGCACACTTGCTCATTTTTTAATAGGACAAGCTAAACTTGTTATTTTAAAGTCTCATCGGTGTAAAAATACTGGTGAAAATGTGAATATAGTAACTCTGTTTAAGTCTCTAGTAGAGTCAAGAGTGGTGATTGAATATACTTACTATCAACATAATAATAATGTTCTTTATTTTGAATGGAAATGGGGTGTTGGTGGAGCTTTGGTGACTGTGTAATTCAGGCAGTTTGGTTTTTAATTGGTAATGGTTTAATTATTTTGATGTTTTTTTGGATTTGCTGTTTGACTTGTATTGATTTATATAATTAAAGTGTTTTAAAAGTCAAAAGTCTCTCTCTCTCTCTCTCTCTCTCTCTCTCTCTCTCGTTGTCTCGTGACCATTGAGCCATCTACACCAATATATTGAGCAAAATAATTTTTAACAATTAACATAATTTTAGTACTGCTCGATTATCAAACTGATTAATGTAAGAATAAAATAAAAGTGACAAAGTCATGTTGGACTAATTAAAACACTTTCTGCGTCATGACTGTAATACATCACCATAACGAATTATTCATGGCGCACGCAGTTAAAATAGTTTTGCCATTTATGTGAAAAAGAACATTTTAGGGGCACAAGACAGGAAGCAACGCAAAGAGGAACAGGAAAAATATCAAAATAGAGGTAAAAATCACCTTAGTTAATCACCATGTATTAGCCCTTAATGTTTATGTAGTAGGATATTCAGAAATATAGCCTTTTAAGAACAACTTGCTGGCAACACTGACACTGAATGTTTTCGCTTGAGTTAACTTCGATTTAATTTAATTTTACTTTATTTAAAATAAAATTAAGTTTCTGTAATGTTGCTTTAATTTAAGTTGCATTACTGCTTGCTTTTAATTCACCAAAGAGTGTCTAAATGTCTTTTGAAAAAGACAATCACTACTGTAATCTAGCGTTCATAAAATGAAATAAGTTTAAGTATTAAGACTTTTTCTACTGTATGCACAAAATTTAAATGAAAAGTTATCCTGAATAGACTAACTAGCTAGCTAGCTGGTTAAACTCTACAAATAAATTACAAACGGTTGCCTTTGTTGCCTGGTAGACTATTTTAGGCATTTCATATATAAGCCTTTCGCTCGGCGCACACAACATTTAATAGCATTGCTTCGTGTTTATAGGCCGATTAATAGCTCACACACATTATATATTTATATATATATAGCGAATGTCATATAATTGGTTTTATTTTATAATTGTGTACAAAATTTTGTAATACAGTTTTATAGCCGTTATTTTTTTTTTCTTATTTGTTCTTTTTAATCGGTTTTGTTTTCTAATTTTATTACCTGTGTCTGTATCTTATTACCTGTGTTCTGTAATTAATTTTTGTAATTCATTCTCCATCTCAAATGATTGGCTTTCTCTCAATTAGCCTACTGTGTAAATACATATTGTCCAATAATAATAATAAGTTTCTGTGTTTGCGCGCACCTGGGGAATAAAGCTAATTCTGATTCTGTTCTTATTTAGATTTTACCCATGCAGCAAACCTTTTTTTTTTTCTGGCTTTGGGGAAAAATGTCGCGAGCTTATTTCACAATATTAGATGTAAAGATCGGAAGGATCAAGGAAAGCCAGAGACAGGATTGGTAATCGAGCATTTTCCCGCTGGGCCAAATGTATTTATTTATTTTTTTTGCTGAGGACCATCAAGCAAGGACAGCGAGCAGCCAGTGGTTCATTGGTTTGTCTCCTGTACACATCCAATCTCAATGCGTTATAGACGGAGCCATGAAGTATTTGCTTCACCTATAAAGATCACGTCACCCCAACTTCTTCCTTGTCGGTTTCCCCCATGTTTTCACATCAGCTTTATCAAGAACAGACTTGCTCTGAGGTGAGTAATGCAGGCCAAAGAGCCAAGCAGGAGGAGAAGAGACTGGATGAACCGGTAAAGTGCTTGATAAGGATATTTGTCCCCGCGATTTCTTGGCCAAGTCAAGAGTGTAAATTACTACTTTTATTTAGAAAGGATGCTTTAAACTGATCAAAAGTTACAATAAATACATTTATAATGTTCCAAAAAAATTATATTTCAGATAAATGCTGTTCTTCTGAACTTTATATCCATCAAAGAGACCTGAAAAAGTTATAATCAGCTGTTTTCAACATCATTATAATAATACTAAATGTGTTTTTGAGCAGATGATGCTTAAAACTCAGCTTTGAAATAGCAGGAATAAATCACATTTTAAAATATATTCAAATAGAAAAGTTATTTTAAACCGTAAAAAATATTTTTACGTATTGATGTCTTCAATATTGAACCTTTTCACAATATTCTAATTTTCTGAGATACTGAATTTGGGATTTTTCTTGCACTCTCACCTGTAGATACCAGCTCTGCTCACAGTCGGGTTCATCACTGGTGTGTGTGTGTGTGTGTGTGTGTGTGTGCTCTTGTTTTTGTGTCATATCAGGACACAACTCTGTATAATGACATGGGTATGACGCAGGTATTACAAGGAGAGGGTGACTTATGAGGACATAACCCATGTCCCCATTTTTCAAAACACTTATAAATCATACAGAACGAGTTTTTTTGAGAAAGTAAAAATGCACAAAGTTTCCCGTGAGGGTTAGGGTTAGGTGTAGGGTTGGTGTAGGGCCAGAGAATATACAGTTTGTACAGTATAAAAACCATTACACCTATGGGATGAACACACTTTACACAAAAACAAACGTGTGTGTGTGTGTGTTTGTTGTATACAGCTGCAGCCAGCTTCATTGAAGCAGTGTTGCCAACTTCTTACAATGGAAAGTAGCTAAACCCCGCGCGAAAAGTCGCTACCTGTCGCTAGATGACGTCATAAGCTAATTAGCATATTTCTGTGCTCATGTACTGCATTTTAATGCAGCCAAATTCTCAATAAAACGTTTCTTATTATTATATTTTATGTTTCTGTTGTCAGACAATGGAATTAATATTATAATGACTGAAACGCGGTCCTTTAAGACTACATAACCAGCTCTCAAACATTAATCTGCACTAAAATCCTGTTCACGACATTGTCTAATGAAATCAAATACACAAAAGATTAAGACAATGGTTGTACTGTGACTTCGGCTATACTTCCATGTAAAATAGAGTTAGAAGCAACAGAATATCTTTTTTTTTAACTGAAAGTGCTGCTCCTCGCTGAACACAGCAGATGCAGAGAGAGAGAGAGAGAGAGAGGCGTGTGCGCGCGCTGGGAGAGAGCGAGAGCTCGTGCTCGTGCGGCAGTACCGGAAAGAGTCTCAGAGACTAAATAAGGTCTGTCAAAAAAAGTCGCTAGATTTGTCGCTAGTCGCTATGGGGGTCTGAAAAGTAGCTAAATCTCACTACAAAGTCGCTAAGTTGGCAACACTGCATTGAAGGCTTTTATAGCCTATTTTATAACGGATGTAGTGGGCTACAGGTCACGTGTTGCGCAGTGCCGCCTGTCAGTATCCTCTGAACGCATCTTCTCCCTTCATGATTAGCGAGGACACCGCTTCAGTTGATCCAGAAGACTTCCGGAGAACAATCTGTCTGCTAAGGTATGCTTCGACTGAAAACCGTTTATTTGATCATCGAAACAAAGTTTTTTAAAAAATCATGCATGTTGTGTCAGAAGGCTATTGTGAACTGTCCATTCATTCAAACAGCGCGTCGCATTTGAACTGTTGGATAGATGCAATACACCGTGTTGCACACACACACACACACACAATTATATCATAATCATATCGAGAGCAGAGCGAGGATCCCATGCTAAAAAGTGAGAAACTCTTCACAGGGAGCGGGACAGTTTTAAAGTTTTGTTCTTCCATTGGCTTGTCTGGTTTGTAATAGATTGCACTCTTCCAGTTATGATCCCAGAACTCCTTTGTGCTGATCTGCATCGAGTTTTCATTTAACACTGGTTTGAGAAATATGATAATACTTTATTATGAGTGTTTCATTGTGATTTAAAATGGTGTTAAATGTTTAGTTACAGCACTAATTGGTCTATTTATTTGTTCTGGGGTATATTATATTGTTGCCCAGTTAAAAAACCTGCAGATTAATGATTTATTGTTTGATGATAGATTAAATGTTGTGTCTATATCTTTCATGTACAACACTTCAGTTGACTTTTATTATTTCAGTCGTGACAGTAGCGCCCTCTGCTGCTTCAGTTTGTCTGTAACTGTCACAACTTAAAATCTAGCTTATCCCGAAATACGGCATTTTAACTTGAAGATTTTTGATGTTGTTGTTGTTTGTTTGTTTTCAAAGTTCTTTCAGAACTGATAGATTCTATAAAAGGCAAGGTTCTTTGCATTTCACGTCTTTAAAATACCCATGCATTTTCATAATGTTTAAATGTTCGTTAAACACTTGTACAATAATAATATAATGCAACATTAGATTTCAAACATAATCTCTTTTCAGCTCTGAATCATGGACGTCATCATCAATGCGACGTGTGCAGAGATTCAGACTCCAGTGGGGTTTGTGTTTGTGATTCTGTCTGTTATAATGAATCAAACTAATAATCCTGACTGTGAGCAGAGCTGGTATCTACAGGTGAGAGTGTTTCTGAACTCAGACTACACACACACACACACACACACACACACACACACACACACACTGATGATCCTGACTGTGAGCAGAGCTGGTATCTACAGGTGAGAGTGTTTCTGAACTCAGACTACACACACACACACACACACACACACACACACACACACACACACACACGCACTGATGATCCTGACTGTGAGCAGAGCTGGTATCTACAGGTGAGAGAGTTTCTGAACTCAGACTACACACACACACACACACACACACACACACACACACACACACACACACACACACACACACACACGCACTGATGATCCTGACTGTGAGCAGAGCTGGTATCTACAGGTGAGAGAGTTTCTGAACTCAGACTACACACACACACACACACACACACACACACACACACACACACACACACACACGCACTGATGATCCTGACTGTGAGCAGAGCTGGTATCTACAGGTGAGAGAGTTTCTGAACTCAGACTACACACACACACACACACACACACACACACACACATACACACACACACACACACACACACACACACACACACACACATACACACACACACACACACACACACACACACTGATGATCCTGACTGTGAGCAGAGCTGGTATCTACAGGTGAGAGAGTTTCTGAACTCAGACTACACACACACACACACTCACACGCACACACTCACACACACACACACACACACACACACACACACACACACACACACACACATACATACACACACACACACACACACACACACACATACATACACACACACACACACACACACACACACACACACTGATGATCCTGACTGTGAGCAGAGCTGGTATCTACAGGTGAGAGAGTTTCTGAACTCAGACTACACACACACACACACTCACACACACACACACACACACACACACACAGTCACACGCACACACACACACACACACACACACTGATGATCCTGACTGTGAGCAGAGCTGGTATCTACAGGTGAGAGTGTTTCTGAACTCAGACTACACACACACACACACACACACACACACACACACTCACACACACACACACACACACACACACACACACACACACACACACTGATGATCTGATGTGTTTGATTTGTTCAGGATGATCGTCTGATAGCAGATCCGTCAGATCCTCAGAAACTGATTGCTCCTGTGGTTTCTGTCTCTTCTGATCGTCTCGTCACGTCTCACTGTGTGAATCTGAATCATGAGATCCGCTGTGATTCTGCTGATGGAGTAAATCAACTCAACCTCTCTCGACATTCATCTGTTTTCATATTTAATCCATCATTAACATTATAAATGCTTCTTTCTCTTGTTTCAGTCTCATTCCAGTCATGAGATCATCTTCAGAGGTAAGAGAAACACTTCAACTCTCATGATGATGATGTTTATGAAGGACAGATGATGATCTTTAAAGGCACTGCTCACACAGAAATCTCCTCATGATGTTCCTCACCTGTATCATGTTCCTTCTTCTGTAATTATTGCACATTTCCCTGATCCAGCCCCAGACAGCAGCAGTGTCTGCACTGATCTGACACAGATCTGGGCCAACACCATGCTGCTGTCTGGGGCTGGAGGGGTTTTCACTGAATCTTGTGTGAATGATGATGCTGATTATGATTTTCAGTGAGGAATGAGACCAGCATCAGTGAATCGACTCAAACTCCAGAATCACGTGAGTTCAGCTGACTGATAATCAACTCAAATCAACACACATTCTCAACCCAAAGACACTCTGGCTTTTAATGATTCAGCAGATCAGATGATTTTAATGTGGTGTTTATCATTTGATTGCTGTTTAGATCAGCTGTTGTGGCTTCTTGCTGTTTTTATCATCGTTCTTTTCATCGTGTTCTTGATATGTTTCTTGCTGTGGAAAAGAAAACTCAGGTGAGTGAGTGATGATTGTTTTATTATGCTTGTTAAAAACAGAAGATCATGCGTTTTGACTGCAACTATCTTAACATCTCTCTGAATTAATAGAGAATACTTTGATGAAGATAATAGTATTTTATACATCTGTTGTCAGATGTTTTTGGAGGGAGGCACAGAACGTCTTTGAAAACAGGTGAGTAAATCAAACTGAAAGTGAATCACATGATAACACATTGATAACACATGATAGACAGATGTGTGAATCTGAATCTGTTTCTCTCAGGGATCCTGAATCTGGTGTCCAGATGAAGCTCAGATCTGATCAATCTGATTCACTGAATCAATCTGAATCTGTTTCTCTCAGGGTTCCTGAATCTGGTGTCCAGATGAAGCTCAGATCTGATGAATCTGATTCACTGAATCAATCTGAATCTGTTTCTCTCAGGGATCCTCAATCTGGTGTCCAGATGAAGCTCAGATCTGATCAATCTGATTCACTGAATCAATCTGAATCTGTTTCTCTCAGGGATCCTCAATCTGGTGTCCAGATGAAGCTCAGATCTGATCAATCTGATTCACTGAATCAATCTGAATCTGTTTCTCTCAGAGATCCTCAATCTGGTGTCCATATGAAGCTCAGATCTGATCAATCTGATTCACTGAATCAATCTGAATCTGTTTCTCTCAGAGATCCTCAATCTGGTGTCCAGATGAAGCTCAGATCTGATCAATCTGATTCACTGAATCAATCTGAATCTGTTTCTCTCAGAGATCCTCAATCTGGTGTTCCAGATGAAGCTCAGATCTGATGAATCTGATTCACTGAATCAATCTGAATCTGTTTCTCTCAGGGATCCTCAATCTGGTGTCCAGATGAAGCTCAGATCTGATCAATCTGATTCACTGAATCAATCTGAATCTGTTTCTCTCAGAGATCCTCAATCTGGTGTCCAGATGAAGCTCAGATCTGATCAATCTGATTCACTGAATCAATCTGAATCTGAATCTGTTTATCTCAGGGATCCTGAATCTGGTGTCCAGATGAAGCTCAGAACTGATCAATCTGATTCACTGAATCAATCTGAATCTGTCTCTCTCAGAGATCCTCAATCTGGTGTCCAGATGAAGCTCAGATCTGATCAATCTGATTCACTGAATCAATCTGAATCTGAATCTGTTTATCTCAGGGATCCTGAATCTGGTGTCCAGATGAAGCTCAGATCTGATCAATCTGATTCACTGAATCAATCTGAATCTGAATCTGTTTATCTCAGGGATCCTGAATCTGGTGTCCAGATGAAGCTCAGATCTGATCAATCTGATTCACTGAATCAATCTGAATCTGTTTCTCTCAGAGATCCTCAATCTGGTGTCGAGATGAAGCTCAGATCTGATGAATCCGATTCACTATTCAATCTGAATCTGTTTCTCTCAGAGATCCTCAATCTGGTGTCCAGATGAAGCTCAGATCTGATCAATCTGATTCACTGAATCAATCTGAATCTGTTTCTCTCAGAGATCCTCAATCTGGTGTCCAGATGAAGCTCAGATCTGATCAATCTGATTCACTGAATCAATCTGAATCTGAATCTGATTCTCTCAGAGATCCTCAATCTGGTGTCCAGATGATTCTCACTTACTTCAGTTCATCAGCTCCGTCTCCAGAGATTCACCACCAACCAATCAATTTTCTTCATTCTGTTTTTTATCAAATAAAAATAAATAATAATAAATCTGTTTCTAACTCATTTCTAGCCACATTTATAGGATAAATCCACAGGTGTGTCTCCGTTTGGAAATACTATGATTATAATAATGAAAGTATCAAAGTGTACTTTGTATATGTTGTGACAGATTAAACCTTTAAATTGTAAAATCTTCTGCATCAGTTGCAATCAAACGTATATCAAATGCACCGTGGTCAGAATAAGTGAAGCACACTTGATGACTGTTTAGCTCTGTTCTGTCCAACAAAGCGTGGAGGAGTTAGACATAAGAACCAGCATTAGAAAACACAGCGTGCTTTGACCAAGAACTCATCACATTTGATTTTAGTGACGTAGTTTCTACACAGTTTCCAGGGTTTAGGTTTTCATATAAAGTAGAGATATAGTGCTACAGTACACTGTCCTCAAGCTTTGTAATGAGAAGCCATTGTAGACTGTCACTGATTCCAAATTATATGACAGAAAACATTAACGTAATAAAATGCATTACACTTTTGAGACACATAATCAATTTAAAAATAACTGTAGTCTGATCAGAGTATTTTCAAATGTCATATAATCTACAAATACTTATTTTTTCTACGTAATCCAGATTACAAGCAGTAAGCAGTTTCAAGAAATGACACAATAACAAGAACTATGGTGCATCTTTTTAAGAGCAAGTGAATAAAGTACATTTGGTCATCTTGTCTGTATTTATGACCATCCAAATCCATCCACATTGCATGTTATTTGGTGGTCTGAAACCACTTTATACATTTACTCTTTTGGTAGTTTATTTGTCAGTTTATTCATTAGTCAGTGGATATTATGGATATGGAGTCAATATGGCCGAGGCAGTTGTCTTTGTTTTTATGTGGTAGATGTCAGAGCTCTGTAAGTTGCTTTTGGTTTCATACAGTCATTGCATTTCATCATTGAGTCTTTCACGACTGATGTGTAACTTTTCAGGATGTGCCTTGAACAATGCTAAAGGAAAGTATTACTCATCATATTCTGCTGGATGGAAAAGGGTGCAACTATATCTGTAGTTGCATGATAAAAATAGAAATCATACAAACAGAAAGTCAGTTACTAGCGGTTTCTGAATATGATCAAGGGTAAGTTGTGGTTAAAGAGATTCTCAGTCATCATTTATGGAAATCTCATTATTGTGTAAAAGGCTTGTAAAGAGACTACAGAGATTACATGCACTTGTGAACTTGAGTGTTAGAAAACGGTAAGAATGAGCAGCAAAAGATAACAACTACAACTGTCATAATTTACACACAACCACTCAAGACTGTTCACACTTGTTTCTAATGATGTGTTCAAAGCAACCGTTCACAATCTGAGCCAGTTCAGATTGAGCAGATGCACTGAATGATTGAGAAGCAATGGCTGAAACAATCCACAGAGAAAGAGGAAGAGTAAGAGGAAGTCTGGATCCGTCAGAGCAGGTGGTTTTCTCCACGCATCATTAGTCCTCAGGTCAGACCAGCAGAAAGACATGATCAATCTCTCACTCACCTTGACTTAGTTGCAGTTTTTCTGACTCTACATGCTTTCATTTTGAGTTTTGCAGTTGGACTGCTGTACTCTCATACTGTGCAAGTGATTAATAATGACATTACATACAAAATTCAGAACTATATTTGCAGTACATTCAGTAAACTATTCACCTTATAGTAGCGATTACTATACTTTTATGTAATTGCTCATTTTGTTGTAGCCAGTAATTACTGTACGTGCTCTGGATGCTGTGTTGTCTGCATTGTTTCAAAACATAGTTTTAACTTCGGGTCAGATTTATATCACATCTCGCGCGTTTTAGTCAATATTGAGACTCTTCAAAAAGCCTCGGACATGACTTCAGCTGCTAATGAAACACTGGAGCCTCAAACCAAACGATAGGGCTTTCATAAAAAGTGTCGAAATCCCCATAAACCTGTGTCTATGTAAAGCATCAGAGAGGCTTCCTCTCATTGGTCGCCTCCGCCTCGTGCTGGTGTTTGGCTCCTCCCTCTGGAGCGTTTCCCCGGGGTCTGTGCTTCACTCTGATGCTGCTGGAGAGGAAGTGCTTTACAAATCTAGTATTAGTTCAAGAGGAATGTAACCCAGCTCACACAAGCAAAGCCTCCGGTGAAGGTATGAACTATATTTACTATAAACTGCATGTGTGAATACAGTCTGTTCACACTGAACCGATCTTAAAACAGGGTTATTATTGGTCAAAACTGTTAACAGATCTTTTCTGCAGGAAAAGAAGGGCATGTTCAAATGTAAAATGTTTATTATCGCCTCTATTGACTACTCTTCAGTTATTAAATGTCATTAAGTGTGTCAAAGTGTTTTCAGCATTAAATGTATCGCTCACGCGTCATCACTCGATCACCCGTCTCCGCTCGCGCCGCTTTCTCTCCGAAACTGCATTCTTACATCACCAGCGCTGTACATTAAATGAGAAAATCATAAAACAGTAGTTTTACACAACAGTTTGTGGTTGCTTTGTATTAGGTTTGTTCTACATTGGCACGCGCATCGTTTTTCTTTATATCTGATGTCAGATGAGTTCAATTGTGGTGTTTTTCTTAGTTTTTAAGAGGTTACTGTTATCAGCTAACGTGGTTAGTCAGTGTTCCTCAGCATTATCCGATCACCCACGGCATGCGCGCGCGCCCACGACACCTACTGCACGCGCTTCCTCGCCCCCGAGCCTTGCTCCGAGTCTGTTCGCGCGACAGGAGTCAGGAGCGCGAAGCAATCCAGCAGGTTTCGGCAAGGAATCATTCTGCCATTATCATTAATTTCATCCATAGTTAAAAACTAAGGGATGACAAGCGTTTACATACAGTTTGATCGCATGAACCGATTTTATGATCATCAGGTTAATAAACGATATTAATTCAATTCAATTCAAGTTTATTTGTATAGCGCTTTTTACAATACAAATCGTTACAAAGCAACTTTACAGAAAATTATGTTTCTACAATATTTAGTAGTAGCTAGTAGTTTGTGCACGTTTGACAGGATTTTAGAAAAATTCTAAAAGGATTCTAGAAAAATTCTCTGTTTGGGATTCTTCTGGAGGGTTTCTGTGCTTCACTCAGAAGCTGCTAGAGAAGAAGTGCTTTTACAAATCTAGTAGTTCAAGAGGAATTTAATCATACATGCTGTATTAGGCTATAATAATAAATTATAGAACGTTCAACAAACACAGAGGAATAAAAAAATAAAAGCGAGCCTCCATATCATAACGTGAGGCAAACAGCAAAGATCAGCTTTTCAAAATGAAAACAAAACAAAAAAAAGTAAGACTAAATTTCCTGCTGGTGTTTGCAAGGTGTTTTTCTCTTTACAAAAATATCAATATGGCGCGGTCTTTTACTTTACTGTAGCATGAAAACCGTATTCGCATCATTTTTGCAGGAAAATCCCATTCATTTTCTCCCTAGGATTGGTTTTCAGACATAATGTCTAAAGTGGTCTCCAACACGTCGCTCGCGAGAGTAGCTCGTGACCTGATTGGAGGTAGCTCGAGGGCCGTTCAATATCGCGTCTTTTGCACGCTCAAGTTCATTATTTCAAATAATTGAAGCGACGCGCTCATTTTTTTCCAGGCGCAACAAGTCAACATGAAGGATGGGGGTGCACCCAAAATACGGGTGTTTTTTCTAAATAAATCTTCTAGCAGAGCTACAGCAAAGCGTTTTTCGGTGGTGGAAATCCATTAGCTATTAAAACTTCTCTGTCGTTGTGGAGAGCGCATGGTGCATAGCAACGACAGACGCCACGGGAACCGAATTTTACTATTAATAATAAAAGATAAGCTAATAATGTGCATTGTAAATGTCAGTATTTTGTCTTTTTTTGAATCATTCTTTCTATAAAAATGATTTAAAGGCTGAAATATGCGAGGTTTATCTTTTTATAAAAACTTTTTTGTCAAAACTTTATTTGAACGTGTACATGTTAGATAACATGTTGCAAGACACTCCTTTCAAATTTGGCCATCATTTTTAATGTTACTATTTTAATGTTCATGTAAACAAAAAGTGCATATTGATGGTAAGTTTATTTGTTATTTGGTTTTCTACATAAAACTTGGTGAATTGATTTTATTGTGTAGTATTAGTACTTTTTGAACAGGATTATGTGATAACCATGCTCATTTTGGTCACTATAATCATGAAATTACATTTTCATACCATTTTATCTCTAGTTATGATGCACTATAAAATCAACAATAATTATGTGTTTTTACAGTATAATATTTTGATATATATAGCCTATGTCAATTAAGGGGGACATATATAGGCCTACAATAACTCTTTTAGGTCTAATTAGAGAGTTATGAGACATTATTTAAGAGATTTAATTATTGCATGAGTAGCTCTCGGCCACTTTCATTTTTAAAAAGTAGCTCTCAAATGATCTTCTAAAATGAGTGAGCCACAAATCCGTGAGTACATTTTACAAACCCGTGGGAACGGATTGCGAAAGCGTGGGCACGGTTTATGAATTCGTGGGTACAGATTTCAGAAACTGCAGGCACTGTTTACAAATCTGAGAGCGCGGGTTAGAAACTCGTGGGTACGGTTTATTAATCCGTGGGCACGATTTGTTAAACCGAGGGAACAGTTTGAGAATTCGTGAGTACGGTTTAGGGCGCACGGATTGCCAAAACCGTCGTCACAGATTTTTTAAAAATTATTTTTACTTACACAGGTGACTTCCCGGGCTCTGTAATACGGCAAGTTGAGGGGATGTTTGAGCTGTTTTTTTTCTTTTTAAGTCAGCCCAGACAGCTGAAAATATAGCTACTGCGCAAATCAAATAAGCAGTGATGTTGCCCTGCGTGAAAGGGCGAGGCTTATTCCAACGTAAAACACTGTATTGTATATAGTTTGTATAAAGCTGCCTTTTAATGAAGCTGAAAGTGCGAGTAATAAAATAATATGATGCAAACCAACAGGAATCCTTGCTTTTTCTGCTCTATTATGTTTACATTTTATGTGGGCAGGGCCCCATATTAGTTATTGAAACGGGCCCCCAGATGCTTAAGGCCGCCCCTGGCTGCCTCAGAAGTCTGTCCAGAATCAGTTTCATGAGGTGCCTTCGTGCAAAAACGCAGCCTGACAAGACAGCGAAGCAGCGAAGCAGCAAAGTCCCCTGCCTGCCCTTTCTGAGTTTTCTGATTCTCGGAATCTCATTGAGCGTCACCCAAGCTCCGCCCCGCCTACAGTCCGCGATACGAAGTAGTTCCACCTGTAACTCGTTTTTATTAAACAAATTAGTCTCTTTTTCCCCCATTACATTTAACATTATCATTTAGTTATGCCTTACTATAATATAGGGAACATAAAGTGTACTGATTGTCTCGATACTACATTATGGTTTTTGCAGGCGGGAACGGCTCATGGTTACATTGGGGATGAATACAACAATCCGCCTACTAAAGCCCCAACAAGCCAATACATCACACAGGCGCGTGCGTTTCTCACTCACACTCGTTCAGGCGCACAGCCGCACACACTGATTATCGTCAGTATTCACTCTGTTTCACAGCTACGGTGAGTGCGCTCTTGGATTACGATTTATTATAAAGATGGACGTTTTAGTTTATATTGCTGTAATAGCTATTTAAATAGTAGCATAATATTTGCAGAATAGCTAACATGCTCAGTGCTGTGAGTGTAAATAAAATGCCACAATAAGTTGTAACCTAGTTCTAGTTCCAGCAGTATAGTTGCAAACATGCTGAGAGAATAGTTTATAAGAGTCACGTTCATTCTGCATGTCCATTGTAGGGAATCGCAATTTTACATTTAATCATTATAGTATAATACGCAGGTAAATAGGCTGATGATTTAGTTTATTCAACACAGTGGAAGTTGAATAGTTATTGCTCTGGTAAACCTAGGCTCAAGAGGCGTGCTATAGGAGCGCTGCGGTCTGCTGTCGGAGACGCTGGTCCGAATCCCGCTCGCTGCAACAGAGTCATTTTAAATTTAAGATCATTTTTAATAACAACTATGAGTATTTTATTCTTTCATGAACTGATTTAGTCAGAAAACGAGTCTATCTATGGAGAAATATTTTATTTGCCGTTGACTGTCAATAGAAAGCACTTCTGAATGTGAATAGGCTACATTTTTTTTTAGAGATTATTGTTTGTCTAAAAGTCAAAACTTGTAAATATATGTTAAGTTATGGAACTGTGATGCTAACATTTTCGTCATTTTAAATTTACATCAATTCACCGTTTCCACGTGTGTTTTTTTCTAACTATACATGTCTTATGCAATATAATTCAGTATTTTGCTCTGTGACTTTAAACAGCTTCCTCTGAGCTAAAACATGCGTAACATCAGTCTGAGGTGTGGAGAGATTGAGACTGACGGCGTGTTTGAGTTCAAACTTCCCTCTGATTCACTCAATCACACACTCAGAGACTGTGAGCAGAGCTGGTATCTACAGGTGAGATTGTTTCTGAACTCAAACTGCATCATTACACACACACACACACACACACACACACACACACACACACACACAGACACATGATCTGATGGTGATTTATTTGTTCAGGATGATCGTCTGATAGCAGATCCATCAGATCCTCAAACACTGATTGATCCTGTGACGGCTGTAAAATCTGATCGTCTCATCACGTCTCGCTGTGTGAATCTGAATCATGAGATCATCTGTGATTCTGTCAGAGTAAATCAACTCAATCTCTATCTGCATTCATCTGTTTTCACATTTAACCCTTCATTAACATTATAAATACTCTAATGCTTCTTTCTCTCATTTCAGTCTCATTTCAGACAGAAGACCATCTTCAGAGGTGAGAGAAACACTTCAGTAAACTCTGTGTTGAACTGAATCTAGTGTGAATCTTCAAGTGAATCATGATGATTGTGAATCTGTTTTCAGTGAGGAATGAAACTGCACTTATTCCAAACTCAGGTGAGTTTCAGCTGATAAACGTCTGATTATTCACAGATCTGATTCACACTCACTCTTTTCTCTCATATTGACTCATATTTATCATCACTGTGTGTTTGTAAAGATGATCTGAATGAAGCATCTCTCCAGCACTCAGGTACAACATTCAGAGCTTTAAACCTCTTTCTAATATTCATTAATCGTTATCGATCGGCTGATGTGATATTTGATCACTTGTTTAGATCAGCTGTGGTGGCTTCTGGCTGTTTTCATCATCATTGTTCTGGTATTTCTCTGTTTCTTGCTGCGTAAAAGGATCTTCAGGTGAAACTGTCATCATCAATCACCTCTTCAGTTTCTATTCAGTTTCAATTCAGCTTAATTTCACTGAATGACGTGAACAGTTTTGATCTGAAACAGATGGGTGTTGAGTCGTGTGCTGTCTCTATAGGACACTGATGAAGGTCAGATCTGATGATCCTCATACAGCGCAGGAATCTGAGCAGTTCAACGCTCCTGAGATTGAGGTTTAATCAACATCCTGTCTGCTCAAAGCTGATTTCCAGAACCTTCACCGTCTCTGTTCCTCTCTGTTCAAACCATCACGCCTGATGCTGAAGACATCTGAACCAGTCCACACCATTAAACACCAAGACCCTCACCACAGACAACTGTTCTGTGCTTCTTCTGCTCGCTTTCTTTGATCTGGCTTTGACATAAACCTGTCAGTTTGGATAAAAGCATCTGCTTAAAGAGTAAATGCACATGAAAACTAATCATTTTAATGTTGTTTATTCACTGTTTCTAGTTTCTGGTGTATGTTGTGCAATGTACAATTGAAATAATGAAAAGGGTATTATTAATATATATATTAAATATAATTATGATAAATAATATTCTTTCAAGTGTATCCTTACCTTTTATTAAACTCTTTCTCGTTATAAACCATGAGCACACTAGTTTTGATTTATCTCCTTAAACAGTGAAACGAGTTGATTTTATTCTTTTATTTTAGTTTGTTCTTCTGTCGGTTCAGTGTATGAACTATATATCTGCTTATCCTTCCTCTCGACTACAAACCAAAGACATTTAGAAGAATCGCCTCATGTGTCTGAGGAAGAACATGTCCGGATCGGGTACAGAAAAAAAAAAAATAAGAAGAAAAAAACCCGGATGATGACGTAGATCCATTGAGGAGGCGACGTGAAAACGAAAGTTGAACAGCAGATCAAATCTTCGAGTGTATGTTTTTCTGTAATCATGTGTTTCATTCAAAAGCGTTTGTGTTATAAATCACATATGTGGGAATTGCCTGTATGTCGCGGATTGTATTTATTTTCTTTAACAAATCAGTCTGAAAACGGTGAAGAGAGCGACGAGACCTGAAACACTTCCTGGTAAGAAACAGTAATCAGAAAGAAACACTTTTGGTTAGTTTGGACTGTCTTTGTGTTTCTAGTTAATCTGGCTTCAAACGTCATTAGATTGATCTAAATATCTAGAGCCAGAACCACTAACACTGAGCTAACTGACAGATATGGAAATCATATTTCACTGAAGGTTTGGAGTTCATTCGCTACTGTCTTCTGCATGTCTCATATTTCTCTTACATGTAGGTGTAGCACTCGAGTGAGTTGACTTCAATTTTTCGATCACACTCCGTGTTTCCTGCAGAAATGCCATCGATCAGCAGCTCCAGACCAGATGATCCAGTGATCCGGTTCTTCTGAAACGGTTCTAGTGAAAACTCATCTGGAAACACGCCAGTGGGGCGATTCACAAAAGAAAAGAAAAGAAAAACAAACAATGTAGAACTCAAAGAAGAGACTGGAGAACTGAACTCTGGGAAGGCACGCCCTGTGAAAACCCAGAGTTTATGATATTCACAGATCATTGGATTGACTGGGACGTGTGGAGGGAAATACCGGTTGATTGGTTGATTTGGTTTGTTGGAGGCGTTTCGGATGGTTTCCTCTCTGCCCTCTTCTGCTGAAGGAGGAGTAATAAAGCCTTTATTTTGGCTGAACGCTCATAATGAACTAGACCTTTATCCTACAATACTCTTCAGAAATCTGTTGTCACTTTTCCTTTTTTGCTCAAGGACCCGCTTAAGGTATGAATTATGTTATATATACATTTATTTACAGTTGACCGTCACAGCATGATTTATATAGATTTATGATTGTAATATTAACAGGTTATAAAGTAAACAGTCAAAGGAATTTCTAGATATTTTTATTTTCAGTTCACCCTAATCAACGAAGACAGAATAAGTGACAGCATTTAATACAAAGCCGAAGATGATTCAATTCTAGAGCAAAACCAAATAAAGTTTTGCAAAGATGCGCGTGCATGCAATAGCGAGAGCGCGCATTCATATTTATTCATTCTTTTCCTTCTATTTTGTTGAAAATACACTCCCTGTGAATTTTTTTCAAAGCCCCATTAAAACAGAGCTATACATTTGTCATGATACAGATGAAAGTCTTTGTTTAACTGCATCTTTCGTGGTTCAAGTGAAATATGACGTTTTTTAAAGACCAACAAGTTCTGAACTGAATGAAAGTTATTTAAATCTGGAAAATGTTCATCGTCGACGATTGAAAACAATAAATCAATAAACAAACAAACAAATAAAGCTGGACACTCGGCGTCTACATAGGCCAACAACAAAGTTAAACCATGAGCACACTAGTTTTGATTTATCTCCTTAAACAGTCGATTTTATTCTTTTAGTTTGTTCTTCTGTCGGTTCAGTGTATGAACTATATATCTGCTTATCCTTCCTCGACTACAAACCAAAGACATTTAGAAGAATCGCCTCATGTGTCAGAGGAAGAACATGTCCGGATCGGGTACAGAAAAAAAAATAAGAAGAAAAAAAACCCGGATGATGACGTAGATCCATTGAGGAGGCGACGTGAAAACGAAAAATGAACAGCAGATCAAATCTTCGAGTGTATGTTTTTCTGTAATCATGTGTTTCATTCAAAAGCGTTTGTGTTATAAATCACATATGTGGGAATTGCCTGTATTTTGCTCAAGGACCCGCTTAAGGTATGAATTATGTTCAATATACATTTATTTACAGTTGACCGTCAGCATGATTTCTATAGATTTAGGATTGTATATTAACAATGTTCATCGTCGACGATTGAAAACAATAAATCAATAAACAAACAAACAAATAAAGCTAGCCACTCGGCGTCTACATTGGTCAACAACTATAGGTGATCCCGTAATAAAATAGTATTTATCTGTATCTCTATCTAAAATAGTTTATCTGACATCCATAAATACATGCAGACAATTAAGGTTAGAATAGTTTATCAGTTTTGTTTTGTCTTTTATTTCACAAATGTTCCAGATTTTGAATCTACAACCCGAATTCCGGAAAAGTTGGGACGTTTTTTAAATTTTAATAAAATGAAAACTAAAGGAATTTCAAATCACATGAGCCAATATTTTATTCACAATAGAACATAGATAACGTAGCAAATGTTTAAACTGAGAAATTTTACACTTTTATCCACTTAATTAGCTCATTTAAAATTTAATGCCTGCTACAGGTCTCAAAAAAGTTGGCACGGGGGCAACAAATGGCTAAAAAAGCAAGCAGTTTTGAAAAGATTCAGCTGGGAGAACATCTAGTGATTAATTAAGTTAACTGATATCAGGTCTGTAACATGATTAGTAATAAAAGCTTTGTCTTAGAGAAGCAGAGTCTCTCAGAAGTAAAGATGGGCAGAGGCTCTCCAATCTGTGAAAGACTGCGTAAAAAAATTGTGGAAAACTTTAAAAACAATGTTCCTCAACGGGCACTGATGGCAAAATTTGCTTTGCAAATCTCATCATCTACAGTGCATAACATCATCAAAAGATTCAGAGAAACTGGAGAAATCTCTGTGCGTAAGGGACAAGGCCGGAGACCTTTATTGGATGCCCGTGGTCTTCGGGAATACTTTCAGAAACCACTGTCGGTAAACACAATCCGCCGTGCCATCAGCAGATGCCAACTAAAGCTCTATCAGGCAAAAAGGAAGCCATATGTGAACATGGTCCAGAAGCGCCGTCGTGTCCTGTGGGCCAAGGCTCATTTAAAATGGACTATTTCAAAGTGGAATAGTGTTTTATGGTCAGACGAGTCCAAAATTGACATTCTTGTTGGAAATCACGGACGCCGTGTCCTCCGGGCTAAAGAGGAGGGAGACCTTCCAGCATGTTATCAGCGTTCAGTTCAAAAGCCAGCATCTCTGATGGTATGGAGGTGCATAAGTGCATACGGTATGGGCAGCTTGCATGTTTTGGAAGGCTCTGTGAATGCTGAAAGGTATATAAAGGTTTTAGAGCAACATATGCTTCCCTCCAAACAACGTCTATTTCAGGGAAGGCCTTGTTTATTTCAGCAGGACAATTCAAAACCACATACTGCAGCTATAACAACAGCATGGCTTCGTCGTAGAAGAGTCCGGGTGCTAACCTGGCCTGCCTGCAGTCCAGATCTTTCACCTATAGAAAACATTTGGCGCATCATTAAACGAAAAATACGTCAAAGACGACCACGAACTCTTCAGCAGCTGGAAATCTATATAAGGCAAGAATGGGACCAAATTCCCACAGCAAAAC
Source organism: Carassius carassius (assembly GCF_963082965.1). Classification (NCBI taxonomy): domain Eukaryota; kingdom Metazoa; phylum Chordata; class Actinopteri; order Cypriniformes; family Cyprinidae; genus Carassius; species Carassius carassius. The sequence continues at coordinate 52,417,298 of NC_081755.1, forward strand.
TCCAGCAACTCATAGCCTCAATGCCCAGACGTCTTCAAACTGTTTTGAAAAGAAAAGGAGATGCTACACCATGGTAAACATGCCCCGTCCCAACTATTTTGAGACCTGTAGCAGAAATCAAAATTGAAATGAGCTCATTTTGTGCATAAAATTGTAAACTTTCTTAGTTTAAACATTTGCTACGTTATCTATGTTCTATTGTGAATAAAATATTGGCTCATGTGATTTGAAAGTCTTTTAGTTTTCATTATATTAAAATTTAAAAAACGTCCCAACTTTTCCGGAATTCGGGTTGTAGTTGACTTTCATGTTTTGACTTTCTATTTGGATCTCTTCTTCATTGTTGTTATCTTCATGGTTCACAGTAAACACAGAAAAGTTCTGGCTCCTCCCGTTAAACACCCACAATATACGATTAACATTTATGTCTGAATACTAGGCTGTATCTAAATATGTCTTAATAGCAAGTTCTCTCCATCCAGTTTCACTGCATAGCATATGTAGGATATTTATTCATGAATCACGGATGTCTGTACACAACATTATATTAAACATACAAAATACTTATAACAAATATACTAATACAAAAACACAGATAGGGTTAATCCAGCATTCAGTAGTCAGTCTGTGTCAGTAGTGTCCGTTTCCCTCTGTCTAACCCTGATCTCAGTAGAGTGTGTTACATCAGCTGACAGAAATCAGGAGGCGCTGCACTTAAACCAGCGGCTGTCATCTACATTCAGCGTTAGAGTGTTGCTCTGTGTGAGGAAAACAATTCAATTTAATTTAATTCTTGAAAATATATTTTTTAAGTTAGTTTAAGCTGCTTTTATTATTTTAAGTTTTAAATGCACATCAATATGCTTCATTCACGTGTGTTTGCTCTGAAACAGGTTTCATGCAGTAATAACTTATTGGAACAATTTGGTTCTTTGGTTAAAACATTTTTCTTCTTTTCAGTGTTGAAACATGCGTAACATCAGTGTGAGGTGTGCAGAGATTGAGACTGACGGCGTGTTTGAGTTCAAACTTCCCTCTGATTCACTGAATCACACACTCAGAGACTGTGAGCAGAGCTGGTATCTACAGGTGTGTGTGTCTCAGTCCTTAAACTACATCATTATACACACACACACTATACACACACACACACATATACACACACACTATACACACACACACACATATACACACACACTCATACACACACACACACATATACACACACACTCATACACACACACACACACACTATACACACACACACACAGTCACACGCACACACACACACACACACACACACACACACACACAGTCACATGCACACACACACAAACACACACACTCACACACACACACACACACACACACACACTCACACACACACACGCACACACACACACACGCACACACACACACACTGATGATCTGATGTGTTTGATTTGTTCAGGATGATCGTCTGATAGCAGATCCGTCAGATCCTCAGAAACTGATTGCTCCTGTGATTTCTGTCTCTTCTGATCGTCTCGTCACGTCTCGCTGTGTGAATCTGAATCATGAGATCATCTGTGATTCTGTCAGAGTAAATTTACTCAATCTCTATCTGCATTCATCTGTTTTCATATTTAACTCTTCATTAATATTATAAATTCTCTAATGCTTCTTTCTCTCATTTCAGTCTCATTTCAGACAGAAGACCATCTTCAGAGGTGAGAGAAACACTTCAGTAAACTCTGTGTTGAACTGAATCTAGTGTGAATCTTCAAGTGAATCATGATGATTGTGAATCTGTTGTTCAGTGAGGAATGAAACTGCACTTATTCCAAACTCAGGTGAGTTTCAGCTGATAAACGTCTGATTATTCACAGATCTGATTCACACTCACTTTTTTCTCTCATGTTGACTTATTGTGTTTTTGAAAGATCTTCTGAATGAAGTGACTCCAGATCTCCATCATTCAGGTAAAACATGAAGAGCGTGAGATCTGTGGATGTGCTTCCTGATATTGTTTTCATCATGTTCATATATCAGCTGATTTCATTGGTTCGTTTGTTTATTTGTTCGTTCAGTCGATCGTCTGATTGTATTTTCTTTCTCTTGTATACGGTAGATCACTTCTGGTGGCTTTTGGCTGTTTTCATCATTGTTCTTCTCGTCATCTTCTTGATCTGTTTGTTGAAGCGTAAAAGGATCTTGAGGTGAGTCGTGATCAATCTTAAAGAATCGTTTCAGTCGTTAAATCTCACTCTGTATTTCTTCATGAATCACATTTCCCTTCATCTTCAGATTACTGAATCTATCAGTCTGAACGAACGCAAAGTCTGTGTTGGATGTGATAATATGTAATAATCAGATTCAATCTGTTGTCAGATGTTTTCAGAGGTTCATCTGTCAGCGTGACGCCGATGATTCAGGAAACAGGTGAGTGATTCCTGAACAACACTGAGATCATGGGTTTGATTCACACAGAATGAATGAACGAATCAAATGAATGCAGTGAGAGTGATTCAGATAAATGAAATGGAGTGAATCACTTGAACACTGAAGAGGTGAAACAGGCGGATGATGTGATCTGATGACAATGAATCTTCATCTGCTGAATCTGAATCTGTTTCTCTCAGGGATCCTGAAGCTGCTGTCCAAATGATCCGATGCTCCTGATTCACTGAATCAATCTCAGTGTGAATCGACTCACGTCGTTATTCACTCACAGCAGTCTGTGTTTCCTACATATGACAAACTACTGTGAAACAACTATCATACACTGAAGGAGCAAAACAGTAGATATAAGCTGTAAATATGGAGAGCAATATGTAATCAATGTTTGTACAGAGTGTGTGGATCTTGCATCAAAATATTAATATGAGTACTCCTGGTCATACTTTTGAGATGGCATGATGATAATTAACTGGAACAAATGAATTAAAAACATTAAATAGTGACAAGACTGCAGCTGTTTCTGCTGGGAATGAGAGTGAAGGAGAGCCTTGGGTAGTCAGACGACTATTGTTGAAGAATTGAACAATTCATACACAAATATGATTCAGTGCTGCATTAACATGCATGTGATACTGTACTGTACTGCAAGATATATATCTGCTTTTTAATATAGACACCACTGCCTTGGTGAAACGCAGTAGGTGAATTGACTTAAACATTACTAACAGCTGTGTCTAGTTTTTAGTGACAATGACATAAGAGTAAATCTGTTGCTCCATATAAGTGGGGTAAAATCTGTCCAATCTGACAAAGCATTTTTCTATATTTACAGAAAAATCTAAGTATAGGCCGTTTAAACTTAAAATGAAAAAGACAGAATAACATAAATACCTATTTAGCTAATTTTTAAATGTAATGTCCAAATATTTGTATTCAGCCTCCTAGTTAGATGATGTTATGCTCAGAACATATAGTAATTATGAAAGTGGTGGCGTTTTACCCCAGAGGAGATGTATATATCTATATCTATCCATCCATCCATCCATATATATATACATATATAATGTAATTCTTAAAATATAGGCTAATTATATTTTTCTTAAATAATTTCTCATATTCTCATACAACTGTGATATCTTTTTTTTTCTTTCAATAGTAATATTCAACAGTTTGAAAGTCTTTAGGGTCCATCGATAAATGTCTTGATTCTGACAGCAGCTCATGAATGCGTCACAGTTCAAGGGGGAAACCCATGACGTCACCGTCAGCAGAAGCGGCCGTGGCTCCGCCCACTGAGAGGCGGCATTGGTTTTCAGCGCGAATGCTGCTACAGAACACAAAACACATCTAAAACAAGAAATAATATTGCGATTGACATATGTGATCCCTCGGATTTAGTTTTGTATTTACAAAATGCATTCTCAGGAAAACCTGCTTTATTAATTTCCCCAGCGTCAAAATAATGCACACACAAATGTCAGAAAATATGATTTCTGGCTGCATATCAATATCCATGGACCACTGGATACCTGGTAAGTTGTAAGGTAGGGGAGAACCGGGGCGAAAGTAACGCGGGACGAAAGTAACAAAGCGATTTTCTCAGAGCCTATTACTGCATTTGCATTCCCAGCTATGACGGTATATTCAGCATTCAATCCTTGATGGAGCTGAGAAATATCACGTGATTTCCTCATCATTTCCCGCAGTTAGGTCGGTAAAACTGTTTTCGAGAACAAAAAGTAAATTATTGAAGCGGTAATTTTTTTTAATTAGTTGTGTTGTTTTTTTGTTTCATGTGTCACAGTAATGATCAATCTACAGGTTATTTAGTGCTTTAACTACGGTGGCCCAGTAATGCACAACACAACGACATTAAAAAAGCAAACATAAGCTCACAACACAACGACATTAAGCCACAACACAAATACATTAAGCCACAACACAAATACATTAAGCCACAACACAAATACATTAAGCCACAACACAAACACATTAACCCACAACACAAGGAAATTCTCACAACACAAACACATTAAGCCACAACACAAATACATTAAGCCACAACACAACGGAAATGCTCCCGACCACTAGGGGGCAGTTGGTCTGCAGAAACGGGCAATAGACTACGTATTTCCTGTGAAATCTCAGGGCGAATAAAAGAGTGCATTACCAGCTGCAAGCTTTTATCCATAAACGATGAATATTACATAATATTTATACATTTTGCTATAACACGACAAATTAAGTATACCACAGCAATATAATTATTTAATGAAGAGTTCCATAGACATCTGTGAGGGTGGTTTACACAGCTATTGCTGTGACCCGTTTTGTGAGGCTCCTCAAAGGTTTTTCACACTTCTCCACTGGATGTAGAAACTCGAAATAAGTGGATTCAAATTAGTAATGTAAGATTTAACATCACTTCTGATACTTCAGTCTGCAGGCGCCTCTTCAAGAATGACAACAGCATGCGAATCTACACTAGGTAAGATCTAAACCTTTATTACTATATTAACGAGCACAATGTAGGCCTATTGTGAATTTTTTAATTGTCATTATTTATTTTTTTGTCGCTGTGGTTGCCTGTTTGTTTAAAAACCTCTTCCGTGGATCAAGGCAATACCTGTTAGTAGATGATTAACCCAAAAATAAAAAAATAAAGCTGTCATCATATACTCAACATTATGTCGCTGTAAACCCATGTGGCTTGCTTTGTTCATTGGCATACAGAAATGTTGTAAATAATGTTACCGTCAGCCAGCTATCCAGCTATCTAGATAGACCCCACAGAATAAATTCAGAACGGTTTAGACCTAACCTACCTTAATGACACTTGTATGTCAATACATTATACATTTTTAAGTATCCTTCAGGTTCAGTGTAGGCAAACAAACTTTTTACATTGTTTGGTGTGTATTTTCTGAAATATTGTTTGGTGTGTATTTTCTGTCTCATCCAATCTAGTGAATAGTGAAGTGACATTCAGCCAAGTATGGTGACCCATACTCAGAATTTGTGCTCTGCTTGTAACCCATCCAAAGTGCACACACACAGAGCAGTGAACACACACACACACACACTGTGAACACACACCCGGAGCAGTGGGCAGCCATTTATGCTGCAGCGCCCGGGGAGCAGTTGGGGGTTCGATGCCTTGCTCAAGGGCACCTAAGTCGTGGTATTGAAGGTGGAGAGAGAACTGTACATGCACTCCCCCCACCCACAATTCCTGCCGACCCGGGACTCGAACTCACAACCTTTCGATTGGGAGTCCGACTCTCTAACCATTAGGCCACGACTTCCCCTCTGAGAAGTAGATCCATTTAATGGCCTTTTGGAGAGTTATTGAACCTTCATTCCACATGGTTCGTGTGACCAGAGCAAGGACAGCTACAGCGAGGAGAGAAGTTGGAATAACAAGCAATGCAATGGTAAATATTGATATTGTATTGTTTGTGACAGAGAAAGAAAACTTTTTGAGGCACACATTACATGCATGTATCATAATTATTTAACAATTATTTTGACAGTGTCAGTCTCTGCAGCCCTTCGATGAGTTCCCCCTCTTCATGGTCCACCTTTCAGTCGATCTTCCACAGAGAGATCTGGCCTTACACAAAACACTTGGGATGGATTCATTTGGTTTTATTTGTACAGACTACAATAGAAAATGTAAATTAAATATTATGTAAGTGCAAATATATGTAACTTTAATATGTTTTCTTGCTCACCAGTGTAGTGTAAACATGTAAATATCCACACTTAAATTTTTAAACTTTGATACAGTTTTAATAGTTATGTTAAATACAAATACTAATAACTATGACAGTGTAATGGTGTGTTACTATATTTTTATAACACTTCTGGCACTTGGAGGACTGCTAGGTCAGGCAGATCACTGGTGACATCACTGTAAACATTCTCCTGAGATGAAAAACAAAGGTATAGTGTAAATTAAACATTAAGAAAAATAAAAAAAAATTCCACCATCATTAAAGTTGCATGCATAATGAATAGAGCCATAATCATTATGATTGTGTTTTTGTCTTTTTTTCTGTTAGGGCTAATCAAATAAGCATGTTATAGATTATGAATAAAAGCAAGATATGAAAAGATGATGTAAGCGAGTTTCCTCTCTTGAAAACAGGACCACCATCCCACTGACAGGACCTGGCTTGACTCTTTAGGCATACCAATGGGGCGCGTTAATATTATTAATCAAAGTTTATTAATTATGTCATACATTAAAGAATTTGATAATTCTCTTACTTCCCATTGTTGTAGGTTTGTGCCAGCTCTGCTCCCTTCAGTGCAGCTCTGTACAGGAGGAACTGCACTGATTCTCAGTTCTGAATAGTGTGCTGTCTGCTACAGTGCTGCAACAGTATGGATGGGAGTCTGTGAAGATAATAACATTGGTTTACATATTTCATTGATTTCAGATACATTTGGAATTACTTTCAGTTGCATTTTAAAGTATTACATTGTATATTACTCTATATTTAAAATAAATTATGACAAATAATTAATATTTTATATAATGTTACAAACATGCCAATAGACTGTAAAGAGATCAGTAATATTTCATAGGATGTCTTTTTTGCTTTTTTACTGAATAGCTTTATCATGCTTGTGTTGGGGATCCCTGGAAAACTGTTATATAAATGTGAACAATTAATTCAAGCTTCAGGTTACAGATAATATAATTTGAAAATATAACAATAACTGTCAGACTAAAGCCCCGTTCACACAATGAATGATAACTATTAAGATAACGATAGAGTCCACAGCAGCGAACGATATAATCTGTTTATTCTAAGCGCGCACACGCTCGTCTGCTGCTTTACATTCTCCAGCTCGTTATAGCAGGATTCTGATTGGCTGTCAATGTTTTTAATCGTTCATCAGCTGGAAAAAAAAATAGTTCTTAAAGTGATTCCAATGATATTGTTTCTCTATGTCTTTATCATTATAGCTGTGGTGTGGACTCTTTTTTTAAATAGTGAGAACGATTTTTAAAACTAAATATCTTTATCGTTTTCTTTATAGTTTGGTGTGAACGGTCCTTTAAGATTTATTACGATACATGGCAATCTAAAAATGGCAACAGTATTTAGAATACTTTATATCAAGTGAAGAAGTTTCTATCACAGCAAGCACCTATCAGAACCACCGATGCAAATCAACGTGGATTACCGGGAGTCCTGCTTTTATTTCTACTATCTCTTACGAGTTATAAAAAGATGAGGTGGACGGAGTTTAAAGATAAACTCTAACTTAGCCCTGCTATTTTTGAGCTGATCAAGTCAGTGCAGCAGCGTTATCCAGCCTTATTAGCTAGATTTGCTAGAAGACGATAGAACAATACTCACCCTAAAGTTGTTGATGTAATGTTTAATACCCTTCTCCGCGCGATGAAATTCATTTACAGTCATCAGGGGAAGTTCTTGTAAGATGAAAAATCTTCTCCTCTTGTCAATTGTCTTGTCAAGCACCGGATTTACATAAGCCCCCCTGAGGAAAAACATTGTGTACAAGAGCAGAGCTAAACGGTCCAAATATTATCAATTTATTTTTTGCTCGATTCATGAATCGATACATTAAGATTATCAGGATATCAAAACATAAAAAAAAACACGTTTTTCATTTAAAAATCGATTCACATATTAAGTTACACATACGTCTCGATGAAATATCGGTGTTTAACTTTCAACACTGCCCCCTAGTGGTCGGGAGCACTTCCGTTGTGTTGTGGCTTAATTTCGTTGTGTTGTGAGAATTTTGTTGTGTTGTGGCCTAATTGTGCACCACTAGGCCACCGTATTTAACACATCCTAAAGTTTGCATTATCAAAGTTTTTTAGTATAAAAGTAAATCAGGTTTAGTAAATGCCAGGAGTTCCTGTCGGGACGAAAGTAACAGTTGTTACTTTTGTCCCGCAACAGTGACAAGAAGTATTTATTTTGTTCCGGTACATGCTATTCTGTGAATTTCTGTCTCTTGCATCATTTATTAAAATGTTTATGTCATATTATACCAAACGAATATGTCTGAGTGAGGGTCAGAAAGACAAACAGTGGTCTGGTTTTATCCAGATGTTTATGAGAGAGTGTTTCTGGACATAGAGGAACATCTGCAGCTCCTACCTCGCATTTACCTTAGTTATATTTAGGTTTTAGCCATACCTTAGCTTTTACACCTCCAGCTATGACTTTGCAGTGTTTCCAGATGTTTAATGCACATTTTGAATTTATGCATAAAAACAACTGGATGGAAACATGAATAGGCCTACTGTTACATTATGTTTAGAATTTATATTATGCCAATGTAATTTAATTATTATATTGTTCATTCTGTTGAAAAAATGTTTTATAAAAATACACTGAAATAAAAACTAAAAAAATAAAGTTTGTACAGTCGGGTTTTGAGACATTTGATGAAACTTAAATTTAAAATAAAAATATAAATATAAATATGTAATAAATTTTTTTTTTTTGCAAAAATAAAAGACAGGATATGTTTGCAGTTACATATTAATAAGGTCATAGTCAGGTATACTCAGTCAAAAAATAAGAGTAACAGAAAATAAATCTATCTTATATTGTTGTGTTACTTTCGTCCCAACCGATGGGGTCAAAAGTAATAAAGTGCAACTTATGTTCAAATTGAAATTATACTGAAGCCTTTCTACATTTCTACAAAATACCACCTGGTATTGATAGACCACACTTCTGAGTTACTGGCCACAGCAGAAATATATCTCTGTCTACAACATTATCTTTTAAAATGATGTTTTTCTGAAAAATGGTACTTTCGCCCCTGCTCTCCCCTACATTATTTCAGCCCAGTAACCTTCAATTTAAACTAATTATGGTTTGTTTTACTTGCGTTTTCGTATCTTCCCTATTAAATCCATTCACACAGCAGCACGTTTCCCCTTTTTTTTGAGTCCGGCTGAGGGGCGTGTACCGTGGCTTCAATGGATACACTCCATATACTATAGATATCTACGTACCGTAAATCGCCCTGCCTCTTAGTTTGGAGCTTCAAAACTCATTGTGGAGGAATGTCATTGTGCTCCTCGCTCTTCACTTACTTTGCTGAAGGATCTGCTTAAGGTATGAAACCATTTGACTGTGAACTGTTTTTGTGATTACGATGTTTATAAACGATGTTCTCAACACAGTCTTTAAAAATTACTGCGAGGAAACGAGGACGTTACACTTAAAACGCAACGTGTGTGACTGAGATCAGCCAGTTTTCGTTCGATTTCTCACCGACTGATACTCAGTATGTAACTTTGTTTGGTTAAACCCTTGCTTTTATCATTAGAATAGCCTGTCTGTACTAAAACTGCTAAATGTGAATGATCCATGCATCCTGTTAAAACAGCGAGTCGCGTAAGGCTTTCTCATTATATTATGCATCATCCGCAGATAACGTTGTGTTCTTCTGTTTGACATGACTGTATTTTCATTCGTCTTTCTTGTCTTATTTCATCCTGATGTGTTTGATTTGTTCAGGATGATCGTCTGATAGCAGATCCGTCAGATCCTCAGAAACTGATTGCTCCTGTGATTTCTGTCTCTTCTGATCGTCTCGTCACGTCTCACTGTGTGAATCTGAATCATGAGATCATCTGTGACTCTGTTGGAGTAACAGTAACTCAACCTCTCTCTGCATTCATCTGTTTTTATATTTAAACAGTGACATTATTGTCCTTTTGAGTTAATGAATCAATAGAGCTGCAGTTAAAATACTAAAGTCATACAGAATTAATCAATGAAACACTCGTGAACATTATATGCTTCTTTCTTTCACTGCAGTTCAGATACGAGACTATATTCAGAGGTGAGAGACACATTTCAACTCCCAAGATGATGTTAATGATTCAAAGATGATTCTTAAAGAGACCGTTCACACAGAAATCTCACTCATGTCACTGCAAACATGACTCTTCTCTGAAACACAAAAGCAGATTCTTTTAAAGAAGGAAATCTGAAGTGAATCCTGATGATGGTGGATGTGTTTTTGAATGTTAATCCAAGAAAATGAAAGAAAATCACTCACTGCTCTTGACTGAATTACGGTGTAGTTTTATCAAGAATTTATGCACAGTCAAACCAAAAATTATTCAGACACCATATAATTTTTTGTATATATATTTTACTAGTAGGTACAGGACATCTATCTATCTATCTATCTATCTATCTATATATAATATTAAGACCAAAAATTATACCTTAAAAACAGCACCTTATAAAGCACCATGTATTGCTTATGTGTTTTTTATTCTGAACTGCTAATGCAACCTTTTCACACCACAGACTGAACAAATTTAAGCATTGCTTGGTAATTGGTCAACAAAGTATTGATGTTTGTGTAAATATTGTCATAAAAACAGTTGTCTGTAGTTTTGGTTGATTGTAATCCATTAAATACATTTCTATCAAAGTTATGACACCATCAAGACACATTTGTTCTGACACAGTTTAACTCTGAGTTCTTGTCATATTTTATAACCATTTTAGGGGCAATAGCAAATAAAACATGTGAGAAATGTTGAAGGTGTCGGAATATATTTTGGTTTGATTGTATATTTCATTTTTACACTGAAGACTATCCAGTGCTATTTTACATTTAATTATTCGGTTTCTGTACCTGGACACCTATTTGACAAAACTTGAAAAACCTTAACACTGTGTAAATAGCACAAATAAATAAAAATGAACGAACATACATATTAAACAATTTCAAACAGGGCCCAGTGGTACGACCTTCACCGGTTCTCGCAGACCTCAGCTACGGCCCTGCTAGTATGTATCTGCCAGTATAAAGTATAACTAGCATCTAATTATTATTTACACTTAGTCTGTTGCAAAGAACTGCTACTTTTACATGGTAAATAGAATATATCACGATTTTCACTGTACATTTTTTTTCTGTAAATAGCATCTAGAGCTACTTGCACTTAGGCTACTGTAAATAGGATCTATCGCTAAGAAAGTATGTTACTTCCACTTAGGGTAAATAGCCACTGCCATATTTTTCTTATTCTATTGGCAGATCATTTATAAAGTAAGAAAAATGCACTTAAAATATTATTATTATTATTAATACTGATGATTGTGAATGTGTTTTTCAGTGTTTAATGTCACAGACTCCGTCAGCGGATCGACTCAAACTCCAGAATCACGTGAGTTCAGCTGATGATCGACAGCATGATATACAGTTCATTAATTCAGTCCATCAGATGATGTTATTGTGCTGTTGCTCGTGTAGATCAGCTGTGGTGGATTTCTGCTCTGATCTTCATTGTTCTTCTGGTTTTTATCTGTGTCTTGCTGCAGAAAAAGATCTTCAGGTGAGTCTCGAGTCTTTAATTGTGTCACTTAGTTGTGACAAATCTGATATAAAATCATATTTAATGATGAAAACCTCTCTCAATAAATAGAAATTACTTTGATGAATATAATAACATTTAATCAGCTTCACTCTGTTGGCAGATGTTTTCAGCTCAGTGATTCAGAAAACAGGTGAGTGAATCAAAGCTAGAGAAAGAAAGTCTTGAACTGAGTTCGACTGATTCACATCAGCATTCGTGTTTGAGTTGAAACTCTGTGAATCTGAATCTGCTGAATCTGTTTCTCACAGAGATCCTAAATCTGGTGTCCAGATGAAGCTCAGACCAGATGAATCTGATTCACTGAATCAATCTGAATCTGATTCTCTCAGAGATCCTGAATCTGGTGTCCAAATGAAGCTCAGACCAGATGAATCTGATTCACTGAATCAATCTGAATCTGATTCTCTCAGAGGTCCTAAATCTGGTGTCCAGATGAAGCTCAGACCAGATGAATCTGATTCACTGAATCAATCTGAATCTGATTCTCTCAGAGATCCTGAATCTGGTGTCCAAATGAAGCTCAGACCAGATGAATCTGATTCACTGAATCAATCTGAATCTGTTTCTCTCAGGGATCCTCAATCTGGTGTCCAGATGAAGCTCAGACCTGATCAATCTGATTCACTGAATCAATCTGAATCTGTTTCTCTCAGGAATCCTCAATCTGGTGTCCAGATGAAGCTCAGACCTGATCAATCTGATTCACTGAATCAATCTGAATCTGTTTCTCTCAGGAATCCTCAATCTGGTGTCCAGATGAAGCTCAGACCAGATGAATCTGATTCACTGAATCAATCTGAATCTGATTCTCTCAGAGATCCTGAATCTGGTGTCCAAATGAAGCTCAGACCAGATGAATCTGATTCACTGAATCAATCTGAATCTGTTTCTCTCAGGGATCCTCAATCTGGTGTCCAGATGAAGCTCAGATCTGATCAATCTGATTCACTGAATCAATCTGAATCTGTTTCTCTCAGAGATCCTCAATCTGGTGTCCAGATGAAGCTCAGATCAGATGAATCTGATTCACTGAATCAATCTGAATCTGTTTCTCTCAGGGATCCTGAATCTGGTGTCCAGATGAAGCTCAGAACTGATCAATCTGATTCACTGAATCAATCTGAATCTGTTTCTCTCAGAGATCCTCAATCTGGTGTCCAGATGAAGCTCAGATCTGATCAATCTGATTCACTGAATCAATCTGAATCTGTTTCTCTCAGAGATCCTCAATCTGGTGTCCAGATGAAGCTCAGATTAGATGAATCTGATTCACTGAATCAATCTGAATCTGTTTCTCTCAGAGATCCTGAATCTGGTGTCCAGATGAAGCTCAGACCAGATGAATCTGATTCACTGAATCAATCTGAATCTGTTTCTCTCAGGGATCCTGAATCTAGTGTCCAGATGAAGCTCAGATCAGATGAATCTGATTCACTGAATCAATCTGAATCGGATTCTCACAGAGATCCTGAATCTGGTGTCCAGATGAAGCTCAGATCAGATGAATCTGATTCACTGAATCAGTCTTAATCTGATTCTCTCAGAGATCCTGAATCTGGTGTCCAGATGAAGCTCAGACCAGATGAATCTGATTCACTGAATCAATCTGAATCTGTTTCTCTCAGGGATCCTGAATCTAGTGTCCAGATGAAGCTCAGATCAGATGAATCTGATTCACTGAATCAATCTGAATCGGATTCTCACAGAGATCCTGAATCAATCTGAATCTGAGCAGATCAACGGCTCCATGTCCAGAGGATGATCTCCATCATCATCATCATCATTGTGGCTGATTTACTCAGACTCAGGATCCTCTTGAGATTTTCTGCTTCATTCTGAGCTCCTTGACTCTTATTAATTCTCGTTCATCTGCATCTGTCTGTTTTATTAATGCAGTTGAATCTTAATGACCCTGTTATGTTTCTGATTGTCGCCTGAATTCAGCCTTTTGAACCCAGATCTCTCTTTTAAAAAAAAAAAACAGTGAATTCCTGCTTCAGCTTTCACTGAATGCATTATGCTACTTTGTATTATTATCATTTTCATATGGTCATGAATTTGATTACAAATCCAGCATGTTTCACATTCACTCACTAAACATGTCATGTGTGTTTCTGGGTTTGAGTTGTCAGTCGGTTAGTTTTGGTTTGTCCTCATGTGTCTCACCTGTGTCTGTTAATTATCTCATTTATCTTTGTAGTCCTTGTTTTCAGTTGTTCTTGGTTCAGATTTTATCTTTACTGTAGTTGTTCTGGTAATACTGCTGTTGTTCATATGTTTGCTTGAACAAATGTTTTATACACTCTATGTTCTGTCATTAATTATGTTAAGAAGCTGTGCAAGTGATATGACTTTAAATCCTTTAAATTGGCTTTATGTTTGAATTTGTCCATTCATCTCTATTCAAAGCTGCAAAAATGTTTTCTTCATGCAAGCTTTAATTTAATGAGTTAATAAAACATTTCAACTCAAGCCTGCTCTAATCATTAATTAAAGAGACAAGTAGAAGTGGGATGTTTTTTCATAAAACTTAAAGTTTCAGTATTATGTATTGTTTTCTTTATTGGCAGTTTTTTTATGAAGCTAATGTGCTTTACACACTCCATCGTGAACTTAAATGTTATAAACAAATTCATAATGAAGCGCTGCAAATATTGAACTTGTGTGAGTTGAAGTTTCCTGTTTGAGCAATGCTGTGTAATTCATTTATTAATTCATTCCTATTAGAAGAACATAACTAAAGTGAGCTGAGGTTTTCAAGATGAATATGTAATGGGTTTTGGGTTGTAAATCTGTGTTGGGTTCAGAATAATGTGTTTGTACAGTCACACACATAGTTTGTCTTGTGTCTACTGAAGACATGATCTTGTGACCGAACTCCTTTCAAGTTATTAGAGATTAATAAGCTCTTCAGGATTTCTCACAATCAGAAGTACACAGTTCTGCTGAACTGGAGATGAAGGAAGATGAAGAGAAGACTTGAGATCCCGAGAAGAGTGTATCTGGAGGAGAGCGCAGTGAAGGTTACATTTATGTGACTGGCTCTTTAACACAAAGTGACAAAGACTGCATTCAAGGTGTATTTTTCTATTTGTTTAGTTGTTCAAGCAATCCTTTTTGCTTTTGTGTTTGCTCTATTTAATGGCTGTGTGTGTGTGTGTGTGTGTGTGTGTGTGTGTGTGTGTGTGTGTGTGTGTGTGTGTGTTTGTGTGACTCTACTACACAACAGAGTCAGTGCGGGCTCCGTCCAGATGCAGGAGTTCATTCAGATCGAAGGCAGGGCAGATTTAGTGAATTAGGGGCCCCAGGCAAATATAGGAATGAGGCCCTATACATTTGCACACATGTACCTATAGATCAACCTTCAGGTTCCTTTGTCTGTCATGATGCTTGCTGCTGCACAATGGTGCCACATTATCATCTTTCATTTTTCTTTTCATTTATATTTATTCATTTAGCAGACATTTTTATTATTTCATGTTGTAGACCATGATATAGCAATTAATTTACCATTGAGATACACGTTTTTACAAAAAACTAAAATGATAAATCTCATAATTGAACCTTTTTTTAACCATTTTTTAAGAAGATATAATTTAAAACGTGTTTATATGGGTGAATTTTCGCATCGATCTGAACAAGAATTGCAGACTGGATTATTATAAATGCACATTCATTCTCTGCCAGCCAAACTGGTGCCTTGCTCAAGGACACTTCAGCCATGGGTCCTGAGGGAGGAGAACGCTATTCTTATTATTTTTATTATTATTTACTCATGGGGATTTCACAGCTGTTTTACTCTTAAAAACTACATTTCTAGCATAAGTTACATCTTACAGCACAGCTCTGCGTGACATAAAGGTATTTGTCATATTCCCATTTTGAAGGAAACATTATACATTGTTACTTTATTGTTAAGCTCTATAGAAATAAAGCAGACTTGATTTACTCACACAGATAAAAGCAGTCTGTTTTGGGAAGTATTCAGTGAATGAAGGTTGTTTGTGTGACTGGATCACAGATGATGTTTCTCATTTGATGCAGAGTTTTTACTGATTGAAGTTTCTCAGTCTGATGTTGGTGTCTGATGTCCAGCAGATGGCGCCAAATCTCCGTTCAAACTGATGACGTGAAGCTTTCATTCATGAAGCCTCTGTATCCGTCTGCAAGCAGCAGATCTCACCGATTTCACATCCAGCTACAGCTCAAGTCAAAGACTAAGGCCGGGTTCACACCGCAAGCTGCAGCAGAGCAGAAGCAGCGCGCGCCTATTTTGCTTTCACACCGGCAGCGGAGGCAGCGCGCAACTGAACAGCGGATTTTGGTCAGAGTACTCTATAATTACGTTCGCATTGCTTTAATTCCATTTAAAATACATTTAAATAAAAAGACGTGGCTTTTAATTAATAATTTCATTGTTACTTTTGTTGCATCTTTGTTTTGCTGTCTTTGTTTTCCGTGCAGTACGTGTTATTGATAGAAGAAAGGCCATCGCGCTATATTTGTTATTAAGGAGACTATGAAAAAGACGCATACTTTGGGTTCATCCCATTAACCGACGTAGGAGAGAACATGGTGCATATTAGCCTACTATCTTGTTACTGGGTTTGTTTGCAATCAAATTTACCAAAGGACACCCTGAAAACCAATTTAATAAACGGTTTTAAATTATGTGTATATTGTAAATAGTTCACAGCCTTGACTTCCTGCTCATCTTGAAATCAGCATTTACTTGTTTATTATATATGCATGTATCACCTGCTTTTGTTATTTGTGTGCTTATTTAGAAATTGTAAATAAATGGTTCCAATTGAATCAATTTTGAATCAAATACTGAGTTGTTCGCTCGTGAGCCAGCGAAAGCGCCAAAAACACTATAAATTACTTACCATCTGCAATAAGAGCCGCTGCAACTTCATCCCATGCTTTTTCCTTCTCCTGCAAGTCTATGTAAAGTACATTGTGTGGATCATAAAGAACTTGATATTTCTCAACTTCCACGATGAGACGAGTGTCGTCCTTTATTGTCTTTCCAGGTGCACTCTGAAGACCACCGCCTGTGACATCACGTGCAGTTGTTTATGATTGTCAGCACGACATCCGTTCTTCTGCCAATATATAGGCCTAGTTATAAGAATACGACTACTAATAATAAATAAATCTCCAAGGCTAAACTAGCAATTTCAATTATTTAAAGTTGTTTTTGTATTTCGGCAAAAACGTTTATTTTTGGATAGAACTGTAAGTACTTTAACAGATTTTGTAAAAAAAAAAAAAAAAATTATAAAATAATAAAAAAAAAAATTATAATAAAAAAAATAGAAAAATGTGATTTTAAATTTCATACATTGTTATGTAATTTGCTAAGAACACAGTAGATATCATTAATGCAAATTTTGGGCAAAATTCCTTTTTCGTTTCAGTACATGTGTATTTTGGCCATGATCATTGTCACTTTATCTTCTATACATATTTTTTTATATTAATTTTCAGTTCTTGTTAAAACACCCTATATGTGCTTTTTTGTGCATTTAGAGCACTTTTTGTGTGAAATCATATTTATTTTGTCCACCAAATGTGTACTTTCACTTTAACTGAGCGTCAGCAGCGCAGCAAAAATAGACCCAGCGCCGAAACGATCGCGACACTGCTGCTTCTGCTCTGCTTCTGCAACGCTCTGCCGCGCAGCCTCTGCGTGCGGTGTGAACGCTCTCATCTGTTAACATAGGCACCGAAAAAAATACGCGCTGCTTCTGCTCTGCTGCAGCTTGCGGTGTGAACCCGGCCTAACACAGCTTTATTACCATCGTCTGGGCAGAAGAATGGGCAGGAGTCAGAGGTCAGGTGACGTCACAGCAGCTCAGAGGACTACGTCACGTGGAAGCGAAAGTGAAAGTAAACATCTCCCGCAACAACGCGTTTTATGCACATTTGCTGCTTTTTAGTTTTTATAAAACATTACAGATTTGCCTTCCTTCATGGACTCTGTTATGTTGTGATCAGATTCAGTGAAATGAAACACTTCCTGTTGAGAAACTCTATGCCTGTATCTGCTAAAATGATTGTTTTCAAAAGTAATATTCATAACTCACGCACATATTGTAAAACTCTTCGTTCACAACAGGCCTAATGTTAAATCGTTTGTAAACATTTACGTGGGAAAAACACTAAAATATATAGCCTATGTGTGTATTGTTTTACTAACTTATATACATATAATCTAGATATTTACATACAGCATATTTAACATATTTATCCAATTAAGTGTGCAATATTATTTAAAACATTTCATACTTAGATATATGTGCTTTAAAAAATAAATATAAAAAGTACATTTGCATATGATAAATAATAGAAGATAATCTTCTTAACTATTTCCCTGTTAAATGGCCTTTTTCCATAAATGTTTAGATGTTTATTCCAATAAATCACTTGTCAATAATAATTGTATGAGCCATATTCATTTTGTATTATTTATGTCATTTTTTTCTGTGCCACTAGGGGGGTGTATGTGCTTTGTGGCTCAGCTGATCTCGGATCAGCCTGGGTAGATCATTTAACTCAGAGGAAATGCAGACACAGGTGTTGCTGATTGGGAAGCAAACAGTTTTCGATTGTGCCTGTAAGAGCCGTATTTCATATTTCAAAAGGTATATTTTCATATTTTTATTATGTAAATTTGATACAGTTATTATTTATGTTAATTAGTTATTTCCTGTTGAATATACTTCTTTACATTATAGTTGTTCTTACTGCGCATGTTCGGTAACTTCCATTTTGTAGCACATGTAAGAAAAGTTTGAAGCTCATGCAATAAGTGCAGATGGTCGTGGGAGAACACAAAACTTTTGACCGTTTATCATAGCATAATTGCCTTATGAGTATAGTATCTCTACAAACAAGTTGTTGAGAAGACATCGCTGCACTTGGATTATGCTGTATGTAAGAACGTGATTCTTTGTTGATTTGGAAGAATAAACAGTGATAAACGAACTATGGATTTCAAGAGAGGTAGGTTTTATAATTGGGTCTTAGACTTTCTGTCAGAAAGAAGATTTAGAGTTAGAGTGGGATCAGGAATTTCTGAGGAATTTGAAATTGGTAATGGAATTCCACAAGGTAGTGTTATTAGTCCAGTTTTATTTAATGTTATGATCAATGATATTTTTATGAATCTGGACAGAAGGATTGGATCAGCTTTGTATGCAGATGATGGGGCCATCTGGGCAAGAGGACGAGATCCTATAAGGGTAAGAAATAAAATCAAGGAAGCCATAGGAAAGGTAGAACAATGGTCGTATAGCTGGGGCTTTAAGCTTTCTCCAAGTAAGTCTTGCCATATGATATTTACAAGGAAGAAAGGGATAGAAAAACAGAACCTACAGTTATATGGACATAATATGGAAACAGTAGATCATTTTAAATATCTTGGTATGTGGTTAGACCAAAAGGGAACATGGAAAATACACATTGAAAAGGTGGAATCAAAATGCAAGAAAGTCATCAATTTAATGAGAGCAGTAGTGGGGAAAGACTGGGGAGCAAATAAACAATCACTAATATATATTTACAGGGCTTTAATGAGGTCAACAATCGATTATGGATGTTATGTATATGGAGCAGCAGCTAAAACACATTTACTGAAGCTAGATAGAATTAGTAACAAAGCATTGAGGATATGTGCAGGTGTAATGAGATCAACACCAATTAAAGCAATACAGGTTGAGTTAGGAGAAGTGCCGTCAGATCTGAGAAGAGATAAGCTCATGCTTACATATTGGAGTCGCTTAAGTGGATGTGGACATGAAAATCATGCAAAAAGTGTTATTCAAGAATGTTGGGAGTATAGGTCTTTTAAAGGTAATGGCTTTGGATGGGTAACAAAGACAAAATCAGAGGAATATAGAGTGAAAAATATATGGTTTAATTCACCTATACCTATTAGTAATATACCTATATGGTTATTTACCAAAACTGAGATAGACTTAAACATTTTGGAACTAAAAAATGAATGGGAAGAGAGTGAGAAAGGACACCTGGCAAGTCAATATATAAGGAACAAATATTATAGTTACTTAGAAATTTATACAGATGGATCTAAGGATGAGAAGGACAATGTAGGAATAGGAATATATATACCAACAATGAACATAAGTATTGGAAAAAGATTACCTGATCAGGCTTCAGTGTATACGGCAGAGATGATGGCGATTATTGTAGGACTACAGTGGGTTGAGGAAGTAAAACCAGACAGAGTGGTGTGTTGTGTTGATTCTGTAGCAGCTTTATATAGTATTCAAAATATGAAATCTAGTAGAGAAGATCTAATGCTAGAAATCCAACAAAGTTTATTTAGATTACAGAGACTACAGATAGATGTGAGATTATGTTGGGTACCTGCTCATATAGGAATAAAAGGGAATGAGGGAGCAGATAAAATCGCAAAAAAATCAACCAGGACAAATGATAAAATAAATATACCCCTTGGAAAAGGAGAGGCTAAGGCAATAATCAAAAAAACAAATTATGTAAAAATGGCAGGACAGGTGGGATGTGGATAAAAGTGGAAGGAAATATTACAGATTGCAAAAATCTATTAATACACAGGGGGTGAATAGAAGTAACAGAAGAGAGGAGAGTGTTTTAACCAGGCTAAGGTTTGATCACACAGGATTAAATAAAACATTGTTTTTAATGGGTAAAAGCCAATCTGATGAATGTATAGAATGTAGGTCCAAGGAAGATGTTGAACACGTATTATTGCATTGTAAGAAATATAGGGATGAGAGGATGAGACTAAATCAAAAGATAAGTCAGGTAGGAAGAAAGTGGAATATTGAAGGTTTGTTAGGCACAACAGGAGATGGGGTAAAGGATGCACAGAAAGCAGTTGTACAATATTTGAAAAATATTGGAATATATAATAGGATTTAGGTAGTATATTTTTTTTTTTTTTTTTTTTTTTTTTTTTTTTTTTTTTTGATATAGTCATGATAATATCTTCTCATGTTACATACTCCTATACAGTAGGTGGCGGTATGCACCTTTATAGTCATGGTTGCAATCTGCCAAAAAACGAAAAGAAGAAGAAGAAGATGGATTTCAAGCGTGAATCAAGGCAAGAAGATACGCGTCAAAACTTGTGGAATAAATACCACATTCACATGTCCCTTACATGTAAGTCAAAAGTTTTTGGCTGTTATTTAAGTGTGTTTGCAAGTGCGCACCTGAATGCACGTTAATGGAAGACCGTGCTTAAGACGTCAGAAGGACTCGCTTCGCTTGTTGTGGCCAAATAGTGCTGTGCAGGACATTGGATTTATGAATGAATGAAGATCGATCATATTACCGCTTGCAATAAGTGTTAGTTGTGTAACTTTGATTGTAAGTAAAATTGCACGTCTTGAAGTGTTACAAATGGCGGACAAAAAAGACGACGACGACGATGTTGTTGAGCGGTCTGAACGCAAGAGGGCGCTAACGGACAAGGGTTTGGAAGAGAAGCTTCACAACCAGATAAATGCCAGACGAGGCAAGTTGAGACAATTAACTGCAAAATCAAATGAGATTGAATTGCTTATGGAAAACATTTCCAACTTGAATGATGTTGAAAACAAGCAGTTTAAACTCTACAAACGGATGTTTGAAGAATTTATTGAAAGTAATGCAACAGTGCTGCTGTATTTGAAAGATGAAGAGCATGATGCTGATCAGGATTTCTGGTTTCAGCCTAAATTGTCATGCTGCAAAAAGTTCATGGAAAAAGTGAAGTCATGGATTGAGGAAACTAAACAGTGCATTAAGATGTCTCAAATCTGTGATAATGAAGTCTCACCAATGGACAGTGTGTCAATGGTGTCATCCAGGACGGTCACGTCTAATAAGTCAGGAAGTGGAACAGCATCTGTTTCCAAAAAATCATCCATATCTACAGCATCATCAGCTCGTCTAAAGGAACAAGCTAACAGAGCAGCTTTGTTGGCTAAAGCAGCCGCTCTAAAAGAAAGACAGGAGTTGGAAATGAAAGAAGCAAAGTTAAAGGCTGAAATGGAAAAGTTGGAAATAGAAACGGCTCTTGCAATGTCTGATGCTAAAATTAAAGTGTATAAAGATTGTGAAGAACAACTACAGTATGCAGATCAAAATGTGGCCATCCAAGCAGCCAATGTAGTCATTCCAAAACAGGATCATTATGAATATGATGAATACAGTGTAAGATCAAGGCATGGTAAAATGCTATCACGTCCTGAAGCAGTTCATTCAAGTATACCTGCAAGTGTCAGACCTAAGAAAACAAACACTGCAAAGGAATGGTCAACACCAGTCAATGAAACATTGTGCGGTAACACTGATACATCAGAATTTCAAAGAGTGATGCAACGCCAGACAGACATCACAGCAATGCTTGTGAAGAACCAACAAATGTCTTGTTTACCTCAACGTGAGGTTACTTTGTTTCATGGAGATCCACTTGAGTTCAGATCTTTTATGAAGGCGTTTGAACATGCTGTTGACTCCAGAGTTGACAGTAGTGCTGACAAGTTGTACTTTCTGGAGCAGTACACTAGAGGTGAGCCCAGAGACATTGTCAAAAGCTGCCAGCACATGCCAAATGATCGTGGTTATGCAGAAGCAATGAGACTTTTGCATGAGAAGTTTGGAAATGAGTTGAAAATTGCGACAGCCTTAATGCAAAAGGCATTCAAATGGCCTGAAATAAAGTCAGAGGATGGAAAATCTTTAAGTGCATTTTCATTGTTCCTGGTTACTTGTCGCAATGTAATGGAGGACATTGAATACATGGATGAGTTGGATAATCCTACTAACATGAGGATTATTATCTCAAAATTGCCATACAAGTTGCGTGAAAGATGGAGAGCCCATGCTTACGAGTATGAGGAGCACAATAGAAGAAGAGCCAAGTTCATTCAGTTGGTTGAGTTTGTTGATCGCCAAGCAAAGGTAATATCAAACCCACTTTTTGGAGATCTGGATGCTTTGGCAGGTGATAAAAAACACACCAACAAGTCTTTTCAAGGAGCTAAGCTGAAAAGAGAAGGAAAAGGAAGTAGTAGTTTTGCAACTGACTTCAAACAGGTTGGCGAAACTCAAAAAGACTTGACAATGATGAAAAGCAACAGTGCGCCAGTTATCAGTGCTTTCACTAAACCTTGTGCATTCTGTGAGAAAAGCCATACATTGGAGCAATGTTATCAGTTTGGTGCTAAGCCATATAAAGACAAATTTGACTTTTTAAGAAAGAATGGATTTTGCTTTGGATGCTTAGTCAAAGGACACTTAAGCAAAGATTGTAACAGAAGAAGCACATGTCAGCTGTGCTCAAAGAGACATCCTAGTATGTTACACTTAACCACACAAGACAAGATTCCTGAGAAGGAAATGGTAAAAGTTGATAAAACTGAAGTTACCACTTTACCCACCACAATGAGTCACGAGACAAGTGCCTGCACTGGGGCCGGAGACGACTGTGTTCTTGCAATAGTACCTGTCAAGATAAAGTCAAAAAAAAGTGACAAGTGCGTGGAAGTGTATGCCTTTGTGGACCCAGGCAGCTCTGCTACCTTTTGCACTGAGGCACTAGCAAGACAGTTGAATGTCCAAGGCAGGAAAATTGACATGATGCTAAGCACCATGAACTCAAGCAAACGAGTGGAAAGTTACATGCTCACTGACTTGGAAGTGAGTGGATTGGAAGAGAACAACTTCGTTGAACTTTCCAAAGTGTTTACACAAAAGAGCATACCAGTTTCAATGGAGAACGTTCCACAGCAACAGGAAGTTGACAAATGGCCGTACCTCAGTGAAGTGAAGTTACCTCACATTGATGCTGGAGTGGAGATCCTCATAGGGAACAAGGAGTTCAAGCTTCTGGAACCATGGAGAGTAATAAATAGTAAGCACAATGGGCCATATGCAGTAAAGACTGCCCTTGGATGGATTTTGAATGGACCTCTTAGAGAACCTGAAGACAGCATGCATGGCTGTGCACAAACAAGCGTTACAGTCAACAGAATTTCCCTGGAGAGTGTGGAACAAATGCTGATACAACAGTACAATCATGATTTTCCCGAAAGAAATTGTGATGACAAAGCCGAATTATCACAGATAGATCACCAGTTTTTGGAGTCTGTATCTAATTCAGTGCAATTTTCTAATGGTCACTATTACATTGACCTTCCAATCAAGAAAACGATTGTCCAAATGCCTAACAATCGAAGTGCAGCTGTCCAGCGTGTGTTAAATATCAAAAGGAAATTCAAAAAAAATCACTCCTTTCATGAAGAGTACAAAAACTTCATGAATGGCATGCTGAGCAAAGGTTACGCAGTCAAGGTGCCTTCATCACACTTACGTCGTCAAGATGGTCAAGTCTGGTATATACCTCACCATGGGGTGTACCATCCTCAGAAGAAGAAGCTGAGGGTGGTGTTTGACTGTGCTGCAAGTTTTCAGGGAGTGTCTTTAAATAGTGAGCTATTACAGGGTCCAGACATGACAAATTCACTCATTGGAGTGCTCACCCGCTTCAGACAAGAGTCAGTTGCCATGACGGCAGATGTCGAAGCTATGTATTACCAGGTGAGAGTTCCTGAAAAAGACAGTGACCTGCTCCGCTTCTTATGGTGGCCAGATGGAGATGTAGATCAAACCTTGGAAGAGTACAAGATGGTTGTCCATCTCTTTGGAGCAAAATCATCTCCAAGTGTAGCTAATTTCGCTCTTAGGAAGACAGCAAAAGAAAATCGCAGCAAATCATCTGTTGAAGCAGTTCACACAGTTCTTAAGAACTTTTATGTAGACGACTGCTTAAAGTCTGTTTCAAGTCATGTTGAAGCAATTGCCTTGTACAATGATCTCACAAAACTTTGTGCGAGCGGAGGATTTCATCTTACAAAATGGGCAAGCAACAGTCGTGCATTGTTAGCCTCTGTTCCTGAAGGTGAGAGAGTTGAAGATGCAAGAGAATTGGATTTGAGCCGGGATGCACTTCCTGCTGAGAGAGCATTAGGAGTGTTATGGTGTGTCAATTCAGATGTGTTCAAATTCAAAATCAGTGTGAAAGAAAGACCTGTAACAAGAAGAGGAATCCTGTCAGTCACAAGCTCCATCTATGACCCATTGGGCTTTCTTGCACCTGTCATATTGCCATCAAAGATTCTAATGCAGCAGTTGTGCAAAGAAAAGCTTGCATGGGACGACAACATTCCAGAACAGTGTGCAGAAAAGTGGATTGCCTGGTTACGAGGGCTAAATCAATTGACTGACTTCAGTGTGCCAAGATGCATTAAACCTGTTGACTTTGGAGTTTCAACTTCCGCACAACTACATCACTTCTCAGATGCTAGCGAAGTGGGATATGGAGTTGTGTCATACCTCAGACTGTTAAACACTGATGGACTCGCACATTGTGCCTTCATGATGGGGAAGTCACGTGTGGCGCCGTTGAAGCAGACCACCATTCCACGTATGGAGTTGACTGCTGCAGTTGTTGCTGTTAACACAGACAAAATGCTGAAAGATGAACTGGAACTGGAATTGCTTGAATCTGTATTTTGGACTGATAGTACCACTGTTTTGAGATATATTGACAATGAAGGTCTGCGTTTCAAAACGTTTGTGGCCAACAGGATTGCCGTTATAAGGGAGTCGACCAGACCACAACAGTGGAGGTACGTCAACACCTCAATGAACCCAGCTGATTGTGCATCCAGAGGACTTACTTGTGAAAAGTTCATGAAAAACATGAGTTGGATCCACTGTCCTTCTTTTCTCAAAGAACCAGAGAATAAGTGGCCTGAAACAAATCATGACTTATCAACAAAAATGGATGACAGTGAGGTTAAACACTTAGCTTCAGTGAACCTTGTGTGTGCAGTGGATGGCACAGATGCTGTGAACAATTTGATCAATTATTACTCTGATTGGTACAAATTAAAGAGAGCTGTGGCATGGATCCTTCGTTTTAAGGAGATAATTATACAGCGCAGCAAAACAGCCAAAGACAAAGAAGTTCAGAGTTGTGAGACAAAACCCACAGCAGAAAACTGCAAAGCTCTAACAATGCAAGACTTAACAAGGGCTGAAAATGAAATCATCAAATTCAGTCAAAGTCAAGTATTCAAAGAAGAAATTTCTTCATTGCAAAAAGGTAATCCATCTGTTAAAAAGAACAGTTGCCTTTCTAAACTGGATCCAGTACTTCAGGATGGATTGCTGAGAGTTGGCGGTCGTCTTGGTAAATCTGCAATGCCTGAGCATGTGAAGCATCCTACCATTATACCCAAATATTCACATGTCACAACTTTAATCTTAAGAGACATTCATGAGAGAATTGGACATTGTGGAAGGAACTATATGCTTTCAAAGTTGCGACAAAAATTCTGGCTTCCTTCTGCAAACTCCATTGTCAGGAAGTTTCTCTCCATATGTGTGACATGTAGAAAGATTAGAGCAAAGGCTGTAGAGCAGAAGATGTCAGAGCTGCCACATGACAGAATAATGCCAGATCAACCACCCTTCACCAATGTTGGAGTAGACTACTTTGGACCGTTTGAAGTCAGACAAGGTAGAAGTAATGTTAAAAGATATGGCGTATTGTTTACCTGCCTAACAACAAGAGCTGTGCATATTGAAGTTGCACATACGCTGGACACAGACTCGTGTTTAAATGCTATCCGACGTTTTGTGTGCAGGAGAGGGCAGGTGTCAATCATGAGAAGTGACAACGGTACTAATTTCATTGGTGCTGAGACTGAACTGCGTAAGGCCATTCATCAATGGAACCAATCAAAAATCGAAAGCACTCTCATGCAGAAAGGAATACAATGGATATTCAACCCACCTTCTGGATCTCATTTCGGTGGAGTATGGGAAAGACAGATAAGGTCTGTTAGAAAAATCCTGAGATCTGTGCTGAAAGAACAAACACTTAATGATGAGAGCTTGCATACATTCCTGTGTGAAGTGGAAGCAATAATAAATGACAGACCACTTACCATTACAACCGATGATCCAACAGATCTTGAACCCTTGACACCTAATCACCTGCTATTAATGAAAAGGAAACCAGCCTTACCGCCTGGACTTTTCCAAAAACAAGATGTATATGCACGGCGCAAGTGGAAGCAAATTCAGTATCTTGCTGACCTATTCTGGAAGCGATGGGTGCGTGAATATTTGCCCTTACTCCAAGAGCGTCAAAAATGGAATCAAGTAAAGAAAAATCTGGCAATTGGCGATGTCGTCCTGATAATAGATGACTCTTCACCAAGAAATTCATGGGTCTTTGGTAGAATCATGAAAGTATTTCCAGATAACAAAGGACTGGTAAGACGTGTGTTGGTTAAAACTAAGACCAATACATTGGAAAGGCCTGTTGATAAGTTGTGCCTTATCTGTGAAATGGACTGTTAAATACTCTTCAATATCAAGGACTGTTTCTATGCCACACAAAGAAATGGACAGTTCAAAATTGATAATGGGCACTTAAAGTTTCTAAAGTGATGTACAATGTAAATATTACTTCAGTTTAGGTAATTGTCAGTCTTCCTGCCTGTCAATTAGGGGCCGGAAATGTAAGAGCCGTATTTCATATTTCAAAAGGTATATTTTCATATTTTTATTATGTAAATTTGATACAGTTATTATTTATGTTAATTAGTTATTTCCTGTTGAATATACTTCTTTACATTATAGTTGTTCTTACTGCGCATGTTCGGTAACTTCCATTTTGTAGCACATGTAAGAAAAGTTTGAAGCTCATGCAATAAGTGCAGATGGTCGTGGGAGAACACAAAACTTTTGACCGTTTATCATAGCATAATTGCCTTATGAGTATAGTATCTCTACAAACAAGTTGTTGAGAAGACATCGCTGCACTTGGATTATGCTGTATGTAAGAACGTGATTCTTTGTTGATTTGGAAGAATAAACAGTGATAAACGAACTATGGATTTCAAGTGTGAATCAAGGCAAGAAGATACGCGTCAAAACTTGTGGAATAAATACCACATTCACATGTCCCTTACAGTGCCTTTGTGCCTTATCTTTGTGGTGAACAATTCGGTTTGTTGTTTTTGTTATATGTATTATGAGTTAAGATATTGCCGCTGTAAGATATATGGAGGAAAATAAACTTGCTAGATAATACTTGACATTACTGAAGATTCCGTTTGGTTTTGTGTGAGGCAATACAGGCACACGTCAAAATTTAATCCACCATATTAGCAACCAGTACTAGACTTCGTTTAGGACTTAGTCAGTACATTTAGGTCGAAAACTGCTTCATTTGGATAATCGTTCATCGTGAGGAAGCGGACCTGTCATATTGTGGATTTAACGGTGTTCATTTGGAAACCACGCATGTGAGGTGGGCAAATGTTTGGAGTTGCCGATTACCAAAGAGCTGCTGGTGGAAAGGGGTCACCGGAATACCAGCATCATCACATCGGGACATCATTCTTCAAAGCCGGCCAACGCTCTATTGGGGTACGTGGTGATCAGCGCTGATAGTGTGAATGGCCATGGTTATTTGTGTGCACACATTCGAGTAAAACCAATGCATTGGTAGTAAACTCGCAACCATCTAAAAATAACTTTGCGCGTAGACGAGTTGTTGCGCAACACAAAACTATTTTGTGGGCTTATTAAATAATAAGCCAATTCACTTTGCGTGGTT
Organism: Carassius carassius; assembly: GCF_963082965.1. Taxonomy (NCBI): domain Eukaryota; kingdom Metazoa; phylum Chordata; class Actinopteri; order Cypriniformes; family Cyprinidae; genus Carassius; species Carassius carassius. The sequence goes on from NC_081755.1 coordinate 52,445,845, forward strand.
ATTATGGCTGAAAAGGAAAAAGGCCAACTTGGACTTGAGACTGAACTTTGTGTGGGTTTAGGGGTAAAATCTGTAACTGAAAAACGTGTGGTTAAATTAACACCCAAAGCTTTGTTGGAAAAAATAAGCACTTTAGAAAAGGAAAGAAAATCTAAATTTAGTAAACTGTCGAATGCAAAAACATCTATTGCTAAATTGATGGTCGATAAAGAGCATGTAAGTGAGGTTGAAAATGAATTTAACACGTTCAATAAGTTGTGTGACGAGATACAGCATGTACATGCATCTTTATTGGGTTTATTGCCTGCTGATGAAGCAAACAAACATGAAATATGGTACCAAGCTAAAATGTTGAGTATCAATGAGTTTTTTGTGGGTACAAATCAATGGTTTTATGACACTAAAACTTGTTCAGTTACCAAAGTGGATGATAATCATGATGATTTGCTGGGTCAAATTGCAACTCAAAATGTTGATGTCGATGCTGAAAATGGAAATGAGGTTGATGCCAGCAATGGAAGAAGAGCTGCTGGTGGAAAGGATGAGGAAGAGGATGATCAGATTCAACCTCAAGACAGCATTTCAAATGTGCAGTCAAGGCACCATGGCTCAAGTAGCGGATCCTCCAGTAGCAGATCCTCCACTTCTTCAGCCAGACGCATGGCGAAAGCGGAACAGGCTGCGCTCTTGGCTCGAGCTTCTGCCTTAAAGGATAAGCATGCATTGGAGGAGCAGGAGCTCATCTTGAGGAGAAAAAAGGAGCTACTTGAACTGGACATTGAGATAGCTGCCACTTCTGCTAAGCTAGCAGTGCTACAGGTTGGTAGCAGCGTCCATTCAAGGCAATCTGATAGAATGGCTTCCTATATCAGGAAAGGGCAGCGTCCATTCAAGGCAATCTGATAGAATGGCTTCCTATATCAGGAAAGGGGCTAGATCGAAGCTCCCGCTCACCTCTTTTAATCCACAGGCCTCAATATTTGTTCCTCTGCCATCACAGCGACATGCATCTTTACCACTACAAAGCAATGCTTCACCATTAGCCACACCAACTATCTTGCCAAAGCCAACTGTCATTCAAAGCTCTCAACCCCCTCAGTTACAATCAAAGACAACCTTCAGTCAAAGCTTTCAACCCACTTTAGACCAACAAGTGTTTCAACCCCTGCAAAGCCAACATCAGACAGCAGGTCTCTACAATTTGCTGCAACAACAGAATGACATAACAGCTCTCCTTGTCAAAATGCAAACGTCACAACTGCTGCCGCGCCGAGAAATTCCAATTTATGATGGAGATCCTTTAAGGTTCAACACATTTATAAAGGCGTTTGAACACTGTGTGGAAGCAAAGACCAGCTGTAAAGGAGACTGTTTGTACTATCTTGAGCAATTTACTATGGGGCAGCCAAGGGATATTGTGCGCAGCTGCCTTCATATGACTGCAGATAAAGGATTTGATGTTGCCAAAAAATTGCTCAAGGAGCACTTTGGAAATGAGTTTAAGATAACAGAAGCCTACATGGAGAAGGTCACAGGATGGCCAAGTATCAAAGCTGAGGACCCCAAAGCACTCAAAGCTTATGGACTCTTCCTCCGTGAGTGTTCCAACGCTATGGATGATCTTCAGTACTTGGAGGAACTTAACATGCCAGCAAACATAAAGATTCTGAGTCAGAAGCTTCCATATAAACTCCGAGACAAGTGGAGAGCAAAGGCATGTGAGATACTGGAGAGAACTGGTCGAAGAGCACGATTCTCAGACATTGTGGAGTACATCGAGCGCCAGGTTAAAATCACTTCAGATCCAGTCTTTGGTGACATACAGGACACTTCACCTGTTATCAAAGGAGCTACAAAAGCAAGCAAGTTACAAGTGAAACCCCAGCTCGGAAGAAACAGCTTTGCAACACAGGTGGTCATTGAGGATGGATACAGTAAACCAGATATTTACAAGAAGGAAAAGGCTCAGAACAAAGGGACATCCTTTACCAAGACTGATTCTATTTCCTGCCTGTATTGTGCTGCTGGTAATCATGTTTTGGAACAATGTTTTAAACTGGGAAGAAAGACACACAGGGAGAAACTGGACTATATAAAGGAGAAAGGTTTGTGTTTCAGTTGTCTGTGCACAGGACACTTGAGTAAGAATTGCGACAGGCGCATCATTTGCAACAAGTGCAACCAAACGCATCCCAGTGTTTTGCACATAGGAGAGAAGGAAAGGGTGGCTCAAAAGGATCAGAAGGATGGTGAGCAGAAAATTGCTGAGCAGTCAAATACTTCTGACAGATGTACAGCATCCTCTGCTTGTTGTCTTACAGGGGCTGGTCACTGCAATGGAATTCTTCCCATTTTGCCTGTTAAGGTGAAGTGCTTAAAGGGAAACAAAGTTATTGAAACCTATGCTTTTCTGGACCCAGGGAGTACAGGAACCTTCTGCACCAGGAAGCTCATTGACAAGTTGAACATGGAAGGAAGCAAATGCAAGATTCATATCCGCACCTTGGGCCATAATAATGCAGTAGAAAGCTCAGTTGTTGACGGTTTGGAAATTTCAGGATTTTCTGGTGAGTGCTTCTATCCACTTTCCAAAGTGTGTACCCAGAAAGAGATGCCTGTCTCTACAGCCAACATAATCAGTGAAAGGGAGCTGAGAAAATGGCCTTATTTAGAGGATGTAAAAATTCCCCATATAAATGCTGATGTTGACCTGTTAATTGGCACAAATGCCTCCAAGTTGATGGAGCCTTGGGAGGTGATTAACAGTTGTGATGGTGAAGGACCCTACGCGATCAGAACCCTTCTGGGATGGGTAATAAATGGTCCGTTACGGGGAAGTAGCGACTGTGGAAGTGACCACCCTTCAGTTTGTGCCAACAGAATTGCCATTGACAGAATTGAAGAACTGTTAACCAGCCAGTACAACTACGACTTCAATGAGCAAGCTTCTGCAGAGCAGGAAGAAATGTCAAGGGAAGAAAAGAAGTTTGTGGAGATAATGGAAAGCTCTGCTCAGCTTCAAAACGGACACTACACGTTTCAAATGCCTTTCAAAGGGAAAGATGTTTTGATGCCGAACAACCTCGGTGTTGCCATGCAACGTGTTAGTGGTCTAAAAAGAAGACTTCAGAAAGACGCAAGCTTTCATGAAGAGTACAACAACTTTCTTGCTGATGTCATTAGCAATGGCTATGCCGAAGAAGTGCCGAAGCATCAGTTGGAACCGCCAACAGGGAAGGTGTGGTATATCCCACACCACGGTGTGTACCATCCACGGAAAGGAAAGCTACGAGTGGTGTTTGACTGTGGAGCAGAGTACAAAGGGATCTCACTCAACAGTCAGCTCTTGCAAGGACCGAACCTCACCAGCTCGTTGGTTGGAGTTCTTATGAGGTTCAGACAGGAACAGGTGGCCATAATGGCGGACATAAAGGCTATGTTCCACCAGGTTAAGGTGGCAGAGAAACATCGGGACTACTTAAGATTCTTATGGTGGCCTCAAGGTAACCTGGAGCAAGGTCTTATAGAGCATCGCATGACTGTCCATTTATTTGGAGCGGTTTCATCACCCAGTGTCGCCTGCCTTGCTCTTAGAAAAACTGCTGAAGACAATCAGGCGAACTTACCTACTGAAGAGTCTACCCTCTGAAGAAGATGCAGTCACCATGGTTAAGAACCTTATAACCATTTGCGGCAGAGGTGGGTTTACCCTCACTCAATGGATTAGTAATAGTCGAGAAGTGCTGCAAAGCCTCCCAGAGGATCTCAAGTCCAAGAACCTGCATGAGCTTGATCTGGACAGGGATAAGCTGCCGTTGGACAGAGCTTTGGGCTTGCAGTGGTGTATCGAGACGGATACTTTCAAATTCAAGCTGAAAGTCAAGGAGAAGCCGGCAACCAAGCGAGGCATGCTATCTATCATCAGTTCCGTCTACGATCCATTGGGGTTCCTGGCACCTGTAGTACTCCCGGCCAAGCTGTTGTTGCAGGGGTTATGCAGGACAAAATGTGATTGAGACGATCCAATACCTCCAGCTTTCCAGCAGAAGTGGAACAAATGGCTGACAGATCTTGAGAAGGTGGCATATTTCAAGATCCACAGATGTGTGAAGCCTGCAGGATTTGGGAGGACTGTCAGCGCCCAATTGCATCACTTCGCCGATGCGAGCGAGAACGGCTATGGTACGGCTACTTACCTGAGGATGCAGAACATGGATGAGAGGGTTCATGTTACTTTCTTATTTGGCAAAGCCCGAGTAGCCCCCCTAAAGACTGTTACCATTCCCCCTTTAGAGCTCACCGCTGCCGTTGTTGCAGTACGAGTGGACAAGATGCTTCAATCGGAGCTCCAGTTTCCACTAAAGAAGACTTGCTTTTGGACTGACAGCACCTCAGTTCTTAAGTACATAAAGAATGAGGACCGAAGATTTCAAACCTTTGTAACAAACAGGGTAACTACCATCAGGGACAACTCGGAAATTGAGCAGTGGAGATACGTTCCCACATCCCTGAACCCTGCTGACGATGCTTCACGTGGACTGAAGGCAGAAGATCTTGTAAAGCAAAGATGGATAGAAGGCCCGGAATTCCTACGGGAACCTGAAGAAACGTGGCCAACATTTCCTGTGGATACAAGTGTCACTGCTGACGACCCAGAAGTAAAGAGAAGTCTGACGGTCAATGCCATACTTGTTTACACCAACGCCACATCGCAACTGATGACCCATTTCTCTGATTGGCAAAGATTGAAAGTTGCAGTTGTGTGGCTCATTAAGCTGAAAGGAACTCTGCTCAAATTGAAAGAAAAAAGAAAAGAGTTGGAGCGTGCAAACACCAGTGCTATTGGAGCAGCAAGGTTGGATGTGCAAAAGGAGATGCAAGCTTTCTCAACATCTCTTGGGAATCAGAAGGTGACGTTGGAAGATCTCTTGGAGGCTGAGACCTCCATAATCGCTTTTTGCCAGCAAGAGAGATTCCCCACTGAATTTGCTGCACTAACCTCCGGCAAGCCACAAGTGCCGAGAAGTAGCAGCATTCTCAAATTGGATCTGGTTCTAGAAGTAGGACTTCTACGAGTTGGGGGACGGCTGAAAAAGGCAGCAATCCCTGAGGACATTAAACACCCCCTCATCTTGTCAAAGGACCAACATATCTCCGATCTTATCCTCCGTCATGTCCATTTACAGCTTGGACATGGAGGTAGAAATCATGTTCTTTCCGCTACAAGGAGAAAATACTGGATCACAAGTGGACCTACTGCAGTGAGGAAGATCATATCAAGATGCCTCATTTGTAAGCTCCATGGTGGAAAAACTGGTGAGCAAAAAATGGCAGACCTGCCAGAAGAGAGAGTGGTTCCTGATCTACCGCCGTTCACTAACGTTGGCGTAGATTACTTTGGGCCAGTTGACGTGAAAAGAGGGCGTAGCATCGTGAAAAGATATGGAGTAGTATTCACTTGCATGGCAAGCAGGGCTGTGCACCTGGAAGTAGCCTATTCTCTTGACACAGAATCGTGCATCAACGCTTTGCGAAGGTTCATCTGTCGAAGAGGACAAGTCTCGCACTTGAGATCTGACAATGGCACCAACTTTGTGGGTGCGGAAAGGGAGCTGCGAGAAGCCTTAGCCTCTTTGAATCATGACCGCATTGAAAGAGCCTTGTCCAAGAAGGGAATCAAGTGGAGCTTTAACCCTCCAGCTGGGTCACATCACGGTGGCGCATGGGAGCGCATGATACGGATGATCAGGAAGATCTTGTGCTCTGTGCTCCGTCAGCAAACCTTGGATGACGAAGGGTTCCATACCGTGCTCTGTGAGGCTGAAGCTATGCTTAACGATCGCCCCATCACAGGACTGTCAGAGGATCCCAACGATCTTGAGGCGTTGACGCCAAACCATCTGCTACTCCTTAAAGGAAAACCAGTTCTCCCACCAGGACTGTTCGACAAAAGGGATGTTTACGCAAGAAGAAGGTGGAAACAAACCCAGTACATCTCGGATCTCTTTTGGAAGAGGTGGATCCGCGAGTACTTACCGCTTTTACAGGAGCGTCAAAAATGGAATCAGGAGAAGAGGAATTTTGTTCCTGGAGACCTGGTCATGGTTGCGGACTCCACAGCACCACGTGGGTCATGGATGTTAGGAAGAGTCCTGGAAACCTTTCCTGATAAGAGAGGTCTGGTTCGTGTGGTTCGTTTGAAGACCAAGACAAACATCATTGAACGACCCATAACTAAAATATGCTTGCTTAATGAAGCTAAAGAGTAATTGGTTTCCATTTCATATAAGCTATATTTTCAGTATTTATGGCTCTTTTTGAATTTGGTGTAATTGCTCTGGCAGACGCAATTAGGGGCTGGAGTGTATGAGCCATATTCATTTTGTATTATTTATGTAATTTTTTCCTGTGCCACTAGGGGGGTGTATGTGCTTTGTGGCTCAGCTGATCTCGGATCAGCCTGGGTAGATCATTTAACTCAGAGGAAATCCAGACACAGGTGTTGCTGATTGGGAAGCAAACAGTTTTCGATTGTGCCTTTGTGCCTTATCTTTGTGGTGAACAATTCGGTTTGTTGTTTTTGTTATATGTATTATGAGTTAAGATATTGCCGCTGTAAGATATATGGAGGAAAATAAACTTGCTAGATAATACTTGACATTACTGAAGATTCCGTTTGGTTTTGTGTGAGGCAATACAGGCACACGTCAAAATTTAATCCACCATATTAGCAACCAGTACTAGACTTCGTTTAGGACTTAGTCAGTACAATAATATAATAGAATAATTTGTTGTGTGATCATCATGTCACTGTGTGAATCTGAATCGTGAGATCTTCTGTGATTCTGATGATGGAGTAAATACAGCATTCATCTCTTTTCATACAGTATAAAACACAAAGAATGATTATGGGTGGTGTTGGCGCAGTGGATAAGACACATGCCTTTGGTTTGAGAGACCTGGGTTCAAATCCACTGTGAGATACCAATGTGTCCCTGAGCAAGACACTTTACCCCTAGTTGCTCCAGAGGTGTGCGACCTCTGACATATATAGCAATTGTAAGTCGCTCTGGATAAAAATGTCGGGTAAATGATGAGCATGATCTTTTGATTTGACTTGACATGACCTAAATTGTCTCATATATGAAACAATCATGAACATTATAAATGCTGCTCTAATGTGTCTTTTCATTTCAGTTCAGAGATGAGAGAAAGACGATGTTTCTGGAGGACAGAAGATGATCTTTGTGTGGAGAGGTTGAGAGTATAATGTGTAGGCCTCCATCATGAATTATGTTGCAGTGTTGATGGTTTGTAAAGTCTTGTGGACTGTGTAATATATTGAGATGAGACACAGACCAGACTGAACTACTGCATCCACATGTGCTTTAATCTGATTCTCACACACATGATCTGCTAGAATTTCATTTGTTTGAACACTCAGTGTTGACTTGGCGTGTTGACTTGGCGCCGGTACAGGATGGCTGCCTCCGTGACGTGCTCTGCATATGTTTTTGTCTTTTTGTTAGTTTGTCCTGTCTTTAGTTATATTCCTGCAATCAGTTTCACCAGGGATGAACTGCTGAACATTCGGCAGAACGCACCTCAAGATGTTTTTCCGGATTTCAATTATTCAGACGTTTTACTGAACATTGTTATCGGAGGAGCAGCGGCGCTGATCAAAAGCTTCAGGACGCACAGGCGGGGAAAGCGAGCTGGCGCGCTCGTCAGACTCAGGAAGCGCGGATTTCGAACGCCGTTGCCTAGCATCCATCTGGCAAATCTACGCTCTCTACCCAACAAAACGGACGAACTCCTTCTGCTTTCTCGGACAAATAAGGATTTCACACACTCTGCTGCTCTGTGTTTCACGGAAACCTGGCTGAATGACGCCATACCAGACAGCGCACTCCATCTGCCGGGCTTTCAGCTGTTTAGAGCGGATCGCGACGCAGAATCAACGGGGAAATCGCGCGGCGGCGGGACATGCTTTTACATCAATGAACGGTGGTGTACAGATGTAATTGTGTTAAAGAAGATGTGCTGTCCTGATCTAGAAATGCAGTTTGTCAACTGCAAGCCGTTCTATTCGCCGCGGGAGTTTCACTCGCTCATTCTGGTTAGTGTTTACATCCCTCCGCAAGCGCAAGTAAGTCTGGCTTTACAGAAACTCGCTGAGCACATCACAGAGATAGAACAACAACACCCGGACTCTGTTTTAATCATTCTCGGGGACTTTAATAAAGCCAATCTCTCCCGTGAACTGCCAAAATACAGATAGCATGTTACATGTCCCACCAGAGACAGTAATATATTGGATCACTGTTACACAACAATAAAGGATGCATATCACTCTGTTCCACGAGCAGCTTTGGGACGTTCTGATCACTGTCTGGTTCATCTTATACTGACCTACGGGCAGAAACTAAAATCAGCTAAACCTGTATTAAGGACTGTAAAAAGATAGACTAATGAAGCAGAGCAGGATTTACAATCTTGTTTTGACCTCACTGACTGGAGTGTTTTTGAAGCTGCTGCCACCGATCTGAACTCACAGAGACCGTAACATCATATATCAGTTTCTGTGAGGATATGTGTATTCCTACCAAGACTCAACTAAATTACAACAATGACAAACCATGGTTCACTGCAAAACTCAGACAGCTCCGTCAGGCCAAAGAAGATGCTTACAGGAAGGGGGACAATGTCTTGTATAAACAGGCTAAATACACACTGGAAAAGGAGATCAGAGTGGCAAAGAGGAATTATTCTGAAAAAATAAGGACTCAGTTCACTTCGAACGACTCAGCATCAGTGTGGAAAAGTCTAAAGAAGATCACCAATTACAAGACACCACCCCCCAGCACTGTGGAGAATCAACGACTGGCAGACGATCTGAACGAGTTTTACTGCAGGTTTGAAAGAACACCCATCACCTGCCCTGAACACCTCTCCACACAACCGTTCACACCAATAACAACTCCTGCAACCAACCCTGAATGCCTCTCCAAACAAACGTTCACACCATTCACAACTCCTGCAACCCACCCTGATCACCTCTCCAATCAACCGCTCTCACCAATAACAACTCCTGCAACCAACCCTGAATGCCTCTCCACACAACCGTTCACACCATTAACAGCTCCTGCAACCCATCCTGATCACCTCTCCAATCAACCGCTCTCACCATTCACAACTCCTGCAACCAACCCTGAATGCCTCTCCAAACAACTGTTCACACCACTCACAACTCCTGCAACCAACCCTGAATGCCTCTCCAAACAACTGTTCACACCACTCACAACTCCTGCAACCCACCCTGAACACCTCTCCAATCAAGCGCTCTCACCATTCACACCTCCTGCATGCCCCCTCTCCCCCACACCTGCAATACAGATCAGCGAGGATGCGGTGCGGCAGGTCTTCCGGAAGCAGAAAAGGAAAAAAGCACCAGGCCCAGATTGTGTTACACCAGCCTGTCTGAAATCCTGTGCTGACCAGCTGGCCCCCATCTTCACAAAGATCTTCAACAGATCGCTGGAGCTGTGCGAAGTCCCTTCATGCTTCAAACGCTCCACCATCATCCCCATCCCAAAGAAATCCAAAATTACAGGACTAAATGACTACAGGCCTGAGGCTCTAACGTCTGTAGTCATGAAGTCATTTGAAAAACTGGTGCTGGCCCACCTGAAGGACATCACTGGACCCTTGCTAGATCCTCTTCAGTTTGCCTACAGAGCAAACAGGTCTGTGGACGATGCAGTAAACATCGGACTGCATTATGTTCTGTAACACCTAGACAGACCGGGAACCTATGTGAGGATCCTGTTTGTGGACTTCAGCTCGGCCTTCAACACGATCATCCCAAACCTCCTCCTGCCCAAACTAACTCAGCTCTCCGTGCCCACCTCCGTCTGTCAGTGGATCAACAGCTTCCTGACAGACAGGCAGCAGCTAGTGAGGCTGGGAAAATACACATCCAGCACCCGTACAATCAGCACCGGAGCTCCCCAGGGCTGTGTTCTCTCCCCACTGCTCTTCTCCCTGTACACTAATGACTGCACATCTAAGGACCCCTCTGTCAAGCTCCTGAAGTTTGCAGATGACACCACACTCATCGGCCTCATTCAGGACGGTGACGAGTCTGCTTACAGACAGGAGGTTAAAGAGCTGGCTGTCTGGTGCACTCTCAACAACCTGGAGCTTAACAACAACAGATGACTGTGGACTTCAGGAGAAACCCCCCTGCACTCCCCCCACTCACCATCATGAACAGCACTGTGACTGCAGTGGAGTCATTCAGGTTCCTGGGCACCACTATCTCTCAGGACCTGAAGTGGGACATTCACATTGACTCCATTGTGAAAAAGGCCCAGCAGAGGTTGTACTTCCTTCGCCAGCTGAGGAAGTTTAACCTGCCACAGGATCTGCTGAAACAGTTCTACTCCACCATCATCGAATCTATCCTCTGCACTTCAGTAACTGTCTGGTTCAGCTCAGCTTCTAAATCGGACCTCAGAAGACTACAGAGGGTAGTCCGAACTGCTGAGCGAATCATCGGTTCAACTCTCCCATCTATTCAAGAACTGTACTTATCCAGAGTGAGCAAAAGGGCTGTTAAAATCACTCTGGACTCCTCACATCCAGCACACTCCCTCTTTGAACTGTTGCCATCTGGTCGACGCTACAGAGCACTGAGCGCCAGAACGACCAGACACAGGAACAGTTTCTTCCCTCAGGCAATCCATCTTATGAACAGCTGATACACACTGAACACACTACACTTTATATTTATATACACACACTTAATTTATCTAACACACATACTTAGTATACACTTAAATTTTGCACATAATATACATGTACATACATAACTGCATTTTTGTAATATACCTGCCTACAATTGTCAATTTGTATATTGTCATTCCTTGTCTACTTATTTGTATTTTTTGTATTTTTATATTCTTTTATTATGTGTTTTATGTTCTGTCGCTGTCATTCTGTTGTACTGCGGAGCTTCTGTCACGAAAACAAATTCTTCGTATGTGTAAACATACCTGGCAATAAAAGCTCATTCTGATTCTGATTCTGATTATATATAAAAAAAAGTCTCAATGGCGCCTTACAGGCAAATATACATTTCAGTTCCACCAAAGACATACATACAACACATACACAGAGAAATAGACAAAATGTCCAAAATGATGAATGAAATACTATGTGTTTTTGTGATTGATTGCCTGAACATAATTTGGACTCAATTGATTTTTTCTATTCAAAGACCTGTGGAAAAACCACACCCCAGTCAGTGGAGAGACTCCATGATATACTCCAGGATCCAAATATGGCTGAAAGTCTATAGGTCCAGATCAGCATCATGGCAGATAAGTGCAGTGTTAATTGGACTTCTGGACTTATAGTCACCAAAGCTTTTGACTACCTGGAGGATCTGCATATGAAGTTAGAGGCCAACAAAGAGCTCAGCTATGAAACATGCGCAGAATACTTTGAGGGACTTGATCTATATTTTGCTAAAAATGCAGATCCTGAACAGAGTGGAACAGGCATACATCAATGCAGAGGACAAACTGAGCAAGTACATTTCTGATGGGCAACCTGCCATTAGTTTCCTGAAAGAGGTCAGGGTCTTTGATCCTCGTCACATTGCATTTATGAGTGATAGTGTGTCCAGCTACGAATCCATCCCAGGCTTCAGTGATGTGCCTAAAGATGAACTGGATGCCTACTTCACACGCCTTGGTCCAGCTGCAGTCCATGCTGCAGCATGTGGAGTTGTAGATCTAGATATATTCTGGGATGGGCTTAAAGAGAGACTGCCTATACTCAGTGGCCTGGCCATAAGATACAAATCTGTCATTGTGAACTCAGCAGATGCTGAACGGAGTAACAGCATCTACAAGCTGGTGTTGTCAACCCGAAGGAGATCGGTCACAAATGACAACCTCAAAGCCTTGGTCTTTCTGTACCATAACCAGAGGCTTGCCAGTGGAGCGTTTGAGGACAAAGACTTTGAGGAGGACTTTGATGAGTCTTTTGATGAGGCCTAGGTGTTTAACCTTGTCATCTTTGTATGTTGTGTTGTGCTGACACCAGGAATGTATCAACACCTTTTGAATTTGGAGTTAGTGTTTATATACCCTTAAGTTCTCCACAGTGTTACCGAAAGTGTGTTATGTTTACAGTGAAGGACTGTGTGCACTTTATATTTTTTTTTAGATAATTCAAGAAGTTAATGGATGCCAAAATTGTATTTTATTTTCCATTGTTTAGGCATCTTCAGCATCAAGCTGTGAGGTTCTGTTCAAATTTTGAACCAAGATTGTTTTTTATTTCTGATATGAGCCATTTATATTATTAGTTTATTATTATTTAATGTAGTCTTCAGGAGAGACTGCCTGCACACAGTACTAGTACTAATGTTTGTTTTGTTTTACTTACATGAAGGCTGAGACATTCATGTTTTACTTCATGTAGTGCTGTTTTGTGCACTTTAACTTTTGAAGCACATTTGGATAAGTAAAGCCTATTTTGCTGCATTTTTCTGGTAATCCTGGTAATCTTTTATTTGCCATATTGGTAAGATTGTTTATAGGATCATTTCTCAGTGTCTTTGTTCTTTTAACTAATGTTTTTTTCATAATGTTTTCAATAATTTAATATTTAACATATTACTCATTATAATTACAAAAATGGAAAATCTTCTTCTGTGTTTTCCGCAGTATAATCACATATAACACACATACTTAGTATACACTTAAATTTTGCACATAATATACATGTACATACATAACTGCATTTTTGTAATATACCTGCCTACAATTGTCAATTTGTATATTGTCATTCCTTGTCTACTTATTTGTATTTTTTGTGTTTTTATATTCTTTTATTATGTGTTTTATGTTCTGTCGCTGTCATTCTGTTGTACTGCGGAGCTTCTGTCACGAAAACAAATTCTTCGTATGTGTAAACATACCTGGCAATAAAGCTCATTCTGATTCTGATTCAACAGTGTATTTAATGTAGCATGAAATGCTCTGTTTCTTCTGTATCCGTTCCTCAGGCGTGTGGACAATGAAAGATCTTAGCAGCTCATGTTTGCTCAGAACAGAAGCTGCTGGTTTCCTTTTGTTTCTGTGCTTGATATGATCATGTTATCTCCTGGAAGTAAAAGTAGAAGACATCTTCCCCAATCAGTTTCCTGGTTCACTAAGTGCATTATTGTAACATCATATCATATCTTTTTTATTCTAGATTAGTTTGATTTCTCTCAAACAAGTTTCATAAGGGCTAAAAGACTCTGAAGCATTGTTTTTAAAGTAAATACTCCTTTGATAGTCCCTCTGCGAGTCCAGCATGCAGAGTTATTATTTACCATTTATTATTTATTTTTTGTCTTCTAGTAAATGAATTCAAATGTTTTGTATTGGATTTGGGCTGAATGTTGAAGAAGACTTTATTAAGAAAATGTGAACGCAGCTGATGTTCACACAATCAACAGACACACAACTGATCATGTGATGCAAACATTACTGTATAATATAATATAGAAACACTTCAGATCGGAAATTATTCCTGGAAAACACAATGTAATACCAGCCAGATAAGATTACAGGATTTATTTCAAGATTATTAGATATGGTGCGATTAAATTTTAAATAAGTTGCAATGTTAAATCATTAAAATGTTATTTATAATTAGCTGAATAGTGTTTATTTGTTGTTAATATTTGTATGTGAGTCTACTACAGCGCAGACTCTTCATTACTTCACAAAATGATGTTGAGGTTTGGCAGGTATAGTGAATAAAATCTGATTCATTATAAACTTTCCTAGCAATAATTCAAAACTCATTAATTACTCATTTTTTCCTTGGAACAGCATATTCATATTGTTTTGTAACTGTCTTAAAGAGTTCATTCAATTCAATTCAAGTTTATTTGTATAGCGCTTTTTACAATACAAATCGTTACAAAGCAACTTTACAGAAAATTATGTTTCTACAATATTTAGTAGTAGCTAGTAGTTTGTGCACGTTTGACAGGATTTTAGAAAAAAAAAAAAATAATAATACAAGACGTAGTCAGCTAGACGATGAACTATCAATATTATTAATTAATAGTAATTATATGATGCAGTCACACATGTAGCAATAATTGTTAGTTCTGTTTGTTGATTCAAGGTTAGGATCATCTGGGGTCCTCTGAGGGTCAGCATCATCTCTTCTCAGGTGTTCTGGATCCAGACTGGAGCTTGTGTAAATCCTAGTTACCACGGGATGTAAATCCCGTGGCAAAACATAGAAACAAGATAGAGACATCATTAGCATAGCTGCTGATCCAACAAAGTAAAATTAGTTTAACCCAAGCTAAAGAATAAAAATGCACATTTGATCAGATGCAACTACACTCACAATTTAAAAGATACATTTTTCATATGCTTGGCTAAAGAGATGTGTTTTTAATCTAGATTTAAACAGAGAGAGTGTGTCTGAACCCAAACATTATCAGGAAGGCTATTCCAGAGTTTGGGAGCCAAATGTGAAAAAGCTCTACCTCCTTTAGTGGACTTTGCTATCCTAGGAACTACCAAAAGTCCAGCGTTTTGTGACCTTAGGGTGCGTGATGGGTTGTAGCGTGGTAGAAGGCTAGTTAGGTACGCAGGAGCTAAACCATTTAGGGCCTTATAGGTAAGTAATGATAATTTGTAACAGATACGGAACTTAATAGGTAGCCAGTGCAGAGACTGTAAAATTGGGGTAATATGATCATATTTTCTTGACCTGGTAAGGACTCTAGCTGCTGCATTTTGGACTACCTGTAGCTTGTTTATTGACGAAGCAGGACAACCACCTAGAAGTGCATTACAATAGTCCAGTCTAGAGGTCATGAATGCATGAACTAGCTTTTCTGCATCAGAAACAGATAACATGTTTCGTAGCTTGGCAATGTTTCTAAGATGGAAGAATGCAGTTTTTGTAACATTGGAAATATGATTTTCAAAAGACAAGTTGCTGTCTAATATAACACCCAGATTTCTGACTGTAGAGGAAGTAACAGTACATCCGTCTAGTTGCAGATTGTAATCTACAAGATTCTGTGTGGTGTTTTTTGGTCCAATAATTAATATCTCTGTCTTATCCGAATTTAATTGGAGAAAATTATTTGTCATCCAATCTTTTACATTTTTAACACACTCTGTTAGCTTAGATAATTGGGAAGTTTCATCTGGTCTCGTTGAGATATATAGCTGAGTATCATCAGCATAACAGTGGAAGCTAATTCCGTATTTTCTAATAATATTACCAAGGGGCAACATGTATATTGAAAATAGAAGGGGACCTAGGACGGATCCTTGTGGCACTCCATATTTTACTGATGATAAATGAGATGACACCCCATTTAAGTAAACAAAATGGTAGCGATCGGACAGGTAGGATCTAAACCATCTTAGAGCCTGCCCTTGAATACCTGTATAGTTTTGTAATCTATCTATGAGTATGTCATGATCTATGGTGTCGAACGCAGCACTAAGATCAAGTAAGACTAGAAATGAGATGCAGCCTTGATCTGACCCAAGAAGCAGGTCATTTGTAATTTTAACAAGTGCAGTTTCTGTGCTATGGTGGGGCCTAAAACATGACTGAAATACTTCATACAGATCATTTTTATGCAGGAAGGTACTCAATTGAGCAGACACAACTTTTTCTAAAAATTTTAGACATAAATGGAAGATTTGAAATAGGCCTATAATTTGCCAGTTCACTAGGATCTAGTTTTGGTTTCTTAATAAGAGGCTTGATAACCGCCAGCGCCAGAATGGTTTTGGGACGTGACCTAAAGATAACGACGAGTTAATGATATTGAGAAGCGGTTCTTCGGCTACAGGTAACAGCTCTTTTAGTAATTTAGTGGGTACAGGATCTAATAAACATGTTGTTGGTTTAGATACAGTGATAAGTTTATTTAGCTCTTCCTGTCCTATATTTGTAAAGCACTGCAGTTTATTTTTGGGTGCGATGGATGAAACTGAAGTGTTAGACGCTGTAGAATCTACATTCGCTATTGTATTTCTAATGTTATCTATTTTATCAGTGAAGAAATTCATAAAGTCATTACTATTTAACGTTGGTGGAATATTTGAATCAGGTGGCGTCTGGTAATTTGTTAATTTAGCCACTGTGCTAAATAAAAACCTTGGATTGTTTTGGTTATTTTCAATGAGTTTGTGGATATGCTCTGCCCTAGCAGTTTTTAGAGCCTGTCTATAGCTGGACATACTGTTTTTCCATGCAATTTTAAAAACTTCCAAGTTAGTTTTTCTCCATTTGCGTTCAAGACTACGAGTTACTTTCTTGAGAGAGTGAGTATTACTGTTATACCATGGCACAGTACGTTTTTCTCTAACCTTTTCAATTTGATGGGGGCAACAGCTTCTAATGTATTAGAGAAAATAGTGCCCATGTTGTCAGTAATTTCGTCTAATTCATGTGTATTTTTGGGTACAAATAGCAGTTGAGATAGATCAGGCAGGTTATTTGCGAATCTTTCTTTGGTAGCTGGAACAATAGTTCTGCCCAGACGGTAACGCTGAGACATATAGTTAATATCAGTTATATGCAGCATGCACGATACAAGGAAATGGTCTGTAATATCATCACTTTGGGGTACAATATCTATAGCAGTAAGATCGATTCCATGAGATATAATTAGATCTAGTGTATGATTAAAACGATGAGTGGCCCCGGTGACATTTTGCTTGACTCCAAAGGAGTTTATTAGGTCAGTAAACGCAAGTCCTAATGTATCATTTGTATTATCAACGTGAATATTAAAATCTCCCATGATTAGCGCCTTATCAACTGTAACTAGAAGGTTTGAGAGGAAATCTGCAAATTCTTTTAGGAATTCTGTATATGGCCCTGGTGGTCTATACACAATAGCCAGAGCAAGAGATAAATTAGATTTTGTTTGCATATCTGACAGTGTAACATTAAGCAGAAGTATTTCAAAAGAGTTAAACCTGTATCCTGTTTTCTGGGTAACATTGAGAATATCACTATATATTGTTGCAACACCTCCTCCACGACCAGTCTGACGGGGCTCATGCTTATAACAGTAATTCGGTGGAGTAGACTCATTTAGACCAAAATAATCATTTGGTTTTAGCCAGGTTTCAGTCAAGCAGAGTACATCAAAACTATGATCCGTGATCATTTCATTTACAATAACTGCTTTGGGTGTGAGTGATCTAATATTTATGAGCCCAAACTTTAAAAACTGTTTTTGTTCATTTACTTTACATTTTTCTGGTTCAATTACGATAAGATTTTTTCTAGGTCCTACATTATATTTTGACCTCACTATTCGGGGAACAGACACAGTCTTAATAGTTTTTACAGCGCAAGTACTTTTATCATTTAAGCGGGTGGAACAAAACTCGTCATAATAGTTATTAGAGAAAAACAACAACACTAAAACAACACTTAAGAAAAAAGAAAAATATAAAGATAAAGAAAATGTAGGGGGGAGTAACAGATTTTCACATTAAGAAACCAAAGTCCTCTAATGAAGAATACAAAAATCTTGCTTTGGGACTTTTCATTCCTTTTAACGTCTCCAAATACATCACAAATTCCTCTTTAAACGCCACTAAACGTGGGGGAATTTTGAAAAACATACATTTATGAATGTAGAATTTCATACCAGAAGTTAATATTAACAAAATAAAAGACATATTCAATGATTAAGGCTACTAAAGTAAGTGTGAGTGGCTTATTAAAATAAAATAAAACATCAAGGACTTTTGTTTAGATTAAAAATAAAGAGCATATATATATATATAGAATAGCAGAAAGAACATCTAATCATCCGTCTGTTTATACTACAGAAATGATTGTCATATTTTTGGCTCTTCAGTGGGGTTGAACACATTAATATACCTAAAGTAGTCATATGTTCAGACACATTTTCAGTACTATCAAGTTTAAAGAGTGGCGACTCTTCAACTAGACAAGACATTTTGTCAGGCATTTTACAGAGTTTGTTTAGAATACAAATAAAACAAATATTTATTTTGTATGGATACCCACACATATAGGTAATGAAGGTAATGAAAGTAGTGGTCCAGATAAAAGCATTAAAATGTCAGACATCGTATTTAATACTCCAATGAGTAAATTAGAAATAAAAAGGTCTAATTAAAAAATAAAAAGATACGTGTCAAATTAAATGGGTTGGTTAGAATAAAGGACGGCATTTATGTAATATTCAAAGACCAGTTGGAAATGAAAGGAGAATTTTGGGTATAGAAAGGAAGATCTCGCCATAGAATTGGACACATTGCACTTAATCAGTCATTATTTATAAGAGGAAATACATGTGTCTGGACTTTGTGTTAAATGTGATCTTCTGAAACAGTTGAACCTATTTTAATAAAATGTAAAAGATATGACAACGAAAGATTACAACTTACAGAAGCACTTAATATAGCAATAAATCAGATCTTATTTTAGATTTTGTTAAATAAAGATGTGGCTATAGAAATGTTTCACAGATTAAGTATCTCAAAGTGTTGATAAACAGTATTTAAAGAATCACTACTAAGTTTATTATTATCATTCATTTTATTTTTGTATTTCTTTTATCTCTTATGTTTGAGTTAGTTTTCATTAACGTCAATGCTCCACACTCCTGCCCTGTAGGTGGCGGTAAATGCACCTAAAGCCTTGCGTGAAAGAGGAAGAAGGAGTGGTTTGAGTGGGAGCGGACGTAAGCATTCTGAGTGTGTCTGCGGTGCTGGGAGGTTGTTTTACGGAGGCTTCGCAAATTCTGCTGGGAGATCTTTTTATTTTCACTAATTGTAGTTAGTGGTAAAGTACTGCATAGATTTGACAAGTATCTTGTCTGGTGTATTTTATTTTAGATCCGCGTAATGCCTACCTCTTTTTTCTTTTGTTTTAACTTTTTCTAACATCGTGACAAAACGCCAAGTTTTCTGGTTTGTATCGTTTCCTTACATTCGCTTCTTTTTTAGTATGAGGTAAGGTACAAATGCTAAAACTCTATTACCTAGTTTTCTTTCTTTTCTAGCTGGTAACAAACCTTAAAAGTTTTTAAATTGTAATGCTACAAGCTCTCACATCTTTTTCACGTGTTGCTTAACGAAAACATATCTGATAGTTTTTGACTTGTTTGGTTGTTTTAGATAAATAACCAGTAACCTAGTTTAATTTCATTATAACAACTTTAACAACGTTTTTACACTTTTCCAACTACGAAAACGATCATTACATTGTTTCCATTGCTGCTATGTGTTTATAATCTGTTTCTTGAAATGCACTGTGTACTTAAAACCTTAATAAAATCTTCCCTTACACCATTTTCATGATTTCGCCCTTTTCAGAGTTTAAAAAGCACATAGCTTCCCAACACTTCTCCCTCCCTCCGAAATTCCCTCTTGGGTTCGTAAGTTCATATTTAGGTCACTGGGGTGTACAGGCAGGGGAGGGGGGTGTACAAACAGGTGTCCAGAACAGATGGCTTTTATGACCCTCATCAATCAAATTTTTTGAGACAAGCCATACTGGATCCTCTCTGAGGGGCTCCATTGTTGATTACAAATGTTGTTTGTTTGTTTGTTTTCCCCAAATTACTGCTGTTCTATTGTCTCTTCCTTGTAGTTGCAACCAGTGACACACCCCTGAACATACCGCAGGCATATATTTGCCATTTAATTCAATCTTTAAACTGCAGTTGGGTTATTATGACCACAACTTTTGTTCCTCCACAGCTTCCTCTGCTAGTTCTTCGAGCAATCTTGCTGGAAGTTGTGGTTCATGATGGTGATGTTGCAATCCGCACCCTTGCCCTTACATGCAGTTGCTTCAACAACATCGTGTGCAAGGAAAGTTTCCGACGAGAGGCTCACTTTCGGTGGTTGGACAGTAGGTTTTATTGTCTTATTACCCTTCCCATTTTTCCTGATATCATTGTTAGGTAAATGGAAGCTCTGTTTGTTTCTTTCACAATTGACATGTAACAGTGGTCAGTACATTGTTGCACTTTAAAGCCAGTTGCCTGTGAATGAGATCAGCAGAATTTTTTTTACACATTTATCAGGTGTGGTGAACTGGAAGGCATTTAGTGAGAACTTCAGATCCCTGTACAGGATTCCTTCCTCAATATCCAGATGCCTCCAGCGTGACAGCTTGTACAAGCATTATGGAGCAGGCTACAGAGGGAGAGGACAAAGAGGCGTGTTGCAGGGGTTTTACTCCTCTGATGACTTCGAGGGATATTGTGGAAGCGATGGTTTTTATGAGGCTGGAGAAAGAGTTTTGTTATTACTCGCCTTTTAGAAAATATTGTTCTTAAAATAAGAATTAGTTTAGTTTTGTAGCTATGCAATCAATAAAGTGATACTAACAGGTTTTTATTTCTTGAATATTAATTTATATACTTTTTAGTTTGTTTTTATTACACTCAACTAAGAATATTGCATTTAAAATAATTATTTGTTTTAAGTGTTATAAGTTTGTGGCTACGTGGTAAATAAAATTAAGTTTTTGGAGTCATCATTTCAGGTCAACATATTTTCTTTATTATAATCAATTTCACAAGGTCAGCTAAATATCAGTAATGCATATAAAGCTTATTCTGTCAAAATATGGCAAGTTCAAATGCAAATGCAATCATGCGCTTCTATATTTGTATGTTGAGAATTTTTTTTATATATAATAATACTAATATATAATAATATTTAATTAAGTTAATTGAAGTTAATTATAAATAACTTGAGTAAACACCAAATGTAAAATGCTGTTTAAATTATTCCGCAGGAAGGTATTTTAAGGTACTTTAGGCTTTAATGGTGCTCATATGTTAATAAGTGCAGTCATGTCACACCTTTATAGCTTTTATGAAAACGTTTTACACTGAGGAAATACAATTTGACATTTGTTTGTAAATAAAAATTAAATACATAATCCTCTCCCTCTCTTTTGCTCATTTTCTGTGCTATTTAAATATTTTTAAGCGCAACAATATACTGTTAAGGCATGATGGACCAAAAATGGTTATAAATAATTAAAGCTAATAGTTTTCTTTGAATAGACTATGCTGAATGATATTTATTTATTTGTAATTTTGTCACAGTAAATAGTTTAAAGCCTTTTGCATGTTTTATTTGTCTGACTAAAGTACAATAATACTGAAACGTAGTTCCCTTTCAGCGGTTACTGATTTGAGGTTTGACTTGGTTTAAAATTATCTAACACATTTCCTTTAAGCTAAGTATTCCTAAATTAAATGTTGTATCATTGAGGAAAATGTTTCAATACGTCTGCACAGGCACTTAAGAAAAAATGACATGCAGCATTCGTTTTTATTTCTTTATTTTTACATAAATCATTGATCGCGGAAAAACGCGAAAGAAAAAAAATAATGATGTGCGGCTTTTCAGGGCTTCCGTACTTTTTTGATTGGATCGTTAAAAACGCCTAATTCCTGTATGAAAACACCCCTAAATGGGGAAACGCCCCCTTTTTGTTCCGCAGAGACCTATACTTGCTCACTGATAACGCTTCCGCTTCCGGAGTAACGGACACACAGTTCAAATCAACGGAACTGAATTCGTCAATATTCATAGCCTCGCGGGGATTTAGTCTGCAGTTTAATTCACAGAGATGGAGCATTTGTGATTGACCCGCGCGATATGAGGAGTTTGAACACAGTCACGTGAGTGCTCTTGATAATATTCAGACACAGATGTTGTATATGTGAACTCGTGTACATGTTAATCTAAAACTATCTGAAGTATTTTACTGAGTTTAGGTTAGGAATCTCTTGCGTTCTGGTTTTGTATGAATATTTTAGAGTTAACTATAGTTGATCAGTTTTATTAGATGTTTTACACAAATATCCATGGTTTGAATATGATAATTCACTTTCAGAGGCTGGTATGGCTTGTAAGTTATTTGTTCCTCTGTTTCTGGTTTGTCATCCTCAGACTACTAAAAGTGAAGAAAAAAATGGTTGCCTGTGTTAGACTGCACGCTGTAAATATAGTTTGGTAAAACAATTCTAGATTAGTGCAAATTTAAGGAGCATCATCAGTTGTGCATGAATCACGTTACAAACAGGTATTCAAAATAGTAGAGATGGAATATAACACTTATATAAGAAACAGAAACAGAAAATTAAAAATGCACTTAATACAGAAGTAGAAGTAAAGGGGGAAAACATATGTGCTAGTAGTTTAAATGAATGTACAGATATTATTTACAAGTGTGCTATTTTACAAAGGTACAATTATTGGATGAAAGATCAAAAAGATAAACGATGCAGATTTATTTCCAGTTGCTTTTGCTCATATTGTGCCAATATTAGTGAAGGGCACTGTAAATAAATAAATCAATAAGATATATAAAAAACTAATTAGTAAATATAGTGAATACAAATTAAAGAATAACAATAAATCTAAAAATAAGTACAGAAAATAATACATAAATGGAAAAAGTAAAAAAGAAATCAGGATTAAATATTATAACTGTTGAATCCAATAGATCCAATAAATGATGTGCTTTAACTGTGCAAGGTCTGCAAAGACAAGACGAAGACATTAAGAAAGAGAAGAAGAAGGGAAAACACAGAAGAAGAACAGGACAGAAACTATGAAGAGATCGTCTCCAAATCAAAAGATCAGATTAATTATATAAAGAAGAGATTAATGAGATGATTGTATTTAGTGATTTTCGTTGTGAATCAGAATCTGTTGAGGTCTTAAACTCAGAAAGGCCTCAGCTCCGTGTGTAAGTGAGAATGGTGTTTCTACATCCTGTGAGCCAGAAAGGAACAGATATTTCTCTGAGAATTAGAGAAGCTGCTTCTATATTTTATTTCTATAAGAGTGACATCTCTCATTTTGAGAGATATACAACTTTTTCCACTTTTGACATTATTTATAGCGATACATAAGTAGCCTGCTGTAGTGTGATTGACAGTTCTATATTTTTATTTTCTAATTTTCATATTGGATTTTCTGTATTTTCCCAGTGTTGTATTTGCACAGGGGTTGGCCTTCAGTATTTTCTCTGTGTATATATGTAGAGCATTCCTCTAACAGAGGAAGACAATGAGCAGTTAGAGCTAGTCTTTCCTACTTCTTTAGTAGTATCCTTTCCTCTGTTTTCTTCTCTTGCACCTTCCTAGTGTTTTGTGCTTGTGAAACCTCAGGCGTGAGAGCGAGAACCCCAGGGATCTTTTTAAGAGAATCTCTTTTACTTGTTACAGACAATTCATTCCTCTTTGAGTAAAGGTTTAATTTAATTCGTAACAGACAGCTTTAATCTTTAATGTATTTTTGTGGTCAGTCTAATCTAAAGGCCTGTATAATGTTAAATTGTGGCAATCTTGAGTTTTTGTTAAAGAGCGTGTCCATGGCAGAAATGACAAAATTTGATGTCTCGCTACAGCAAGAGAAGTTGTTGTAACTCAGGCATAAAATGTTTGATCTTCCCCAAACTTCACATGTTCGATAAGAGTGCAGCCCTGAACACATCTGAAGGCCAATATTCCATTATAATGATAGCGCCACCTGCTGGCAACAGGAAGATTGGCACATATATGGAATAAACGTTGATATATTCTACTTATATTTATGAGTTTAAATGCATATTTCTCACCGTTCACCTATTTACTAAAGCCACTCGCTGCCGGTGAGCCCGGGTGCGAGGGCCCGTTCATCGCTGCTTGCAGCTTTAATTATTATTATTATTATTATTCTCTAAGATGAATCGCATTTTTGAGGGCCTAAACATACTCAAAAAGTCATGAAACTTTGCACACACCTCAGAACTGGCGAACATTTACGTCTGATATGGGTTTCAGAAGTGGGTGTGGCAAAATGGCTCGACAGCGCCACCTATACACGTTCAACGGTGTGCGCCTCGAGCTACGTTTCACGTACATGTATGAAAATCGGTATAGACATGTATCTCTCCAATACCTACAAAAAAGTCTCTTGGAGTAAAATCCGAAACCCAACAGGAAGTCGGTTATTTTTAATTTTATGAGCAAATTTTATGTCATTTTTGTCATTTCCAGGCGTTGTATTTTAACGAACTCCTCCTAGAGATTCATTCATATGGACGGGGCAGAATGGGAGCTTCTGGGGGAGTGGAGCAGCATTCGGAAACCATATACATACGTATTCCACGCTTTGTAATGTTTCACAATGAACTATTTGTAGCAGAACAATTTAGAACCATCCAATCTCACTTAAAATTAAAAGATGGACTTCCTGGACCAATGAATGTAAATTCTGAAATAATGAAAAGAAAATCTTATGTCATGTCCTTCAACCATCAAACCAGGAATGCTGACTGGGTGTATGAGATACTGAATGTGTATACTTTAGCTGAAAATCCTGTGGACCCAGCTTCATTTGGCCATGGCTATAAAAGAGGTCATCTCGCTGCGGCTGCCAATCACAGGTGGTGTCAGGAAGCCAGCAATGATGCTGATTTGTTCACCAACATTGTACCACAGCATCAGACGTTAAACGGAGGCCCATGGGTAGCGTTGGAAAATGAATGTCGAAGAAGAGCTGAAAATAATATCTGCAATATCCATGTGTACTCTGGACCACTTTACCTAAAAGAAATGGATCCTCCAGTGATACAAGGGAAACGTGTGCCAAGTCACTTCTTTAAGGTGATAATTGAGGAGGATTTGAATGGGAGAGTAAATCGGCTGGACTGCCATAAGACGCCCAATGGAAATCTCCCTGAGGATCCTCTACGCACAGACACTGACCATCACACTCACACTCACACTGACACTCACACTAACACTAAAATTGAAACTAAAACTAAAATTACCATTGAAGATATTCAGCAATACTCTGGGCTGACTTTCATAGAACGCAGACCCAATGTTGGACAGAATGCAGTGGCCAATCAAATCACAGTGACATTGCATGGAAAAGATGGAAACACAGTGGCACGAACTGCTGTTATACAAGTCGCAGTATCTCACACTCCATGATAGCACTGACGTGTCTTTCTTTCTTTACAAAACTAAATGTATTATTATTATTATATTATTATTATCATCATAGTGTCCAGCAGATTCAGAAACTTCAAGATGCTTTAAAAGTCATCTCATGTGGAAACATTATAACATTTATGAGGACATTTCCTTTATTCTAAAATTCTGCTTAAAATGTGATTTAATATACAGAACGTTATCAGACGTCATTTATAATTATGTATTTTGAGAGATTGTATTTTGCTCATATATTGGCAGGAAAATCCAAAGAAAACAAATTTTTGATTGTGATTTTTAAGACATGATGCATGGAGAGTGGGAATATACAAATGTTCTATGTATGTTTTATTACCTTTACATATATTCATTCATATTTGATGAGTTTTTTTTTTTTTCAGTTCAAGTATATTCATCTTACAATTATCTTATGATTTTGGCTATGATTTACAATCTCTGAATATTATATGACATTTTTATAGGAGTGTTCAGTTATACTCATTTATGTCTTCTAGAATACTCCTTGAAGTTTACATTTGGTTTTCCTTTATTTGACAAAACAATGGTCTACTTGATATATTTTTCCTTCATTAAACATATAACAGGGACATCTTATGTTAATGAATGATGTTAATCATATCTGTAATCTTTATCACTGATACTTATGTTAATTGATTTATAATAAACTACACTTTTACGGAAAAACGTTGTCTGTCTGGATCTCTTCTGAGTGCATCAATGAATTTGTTGTGATTTTTTAAGAGCTTGTGTTTGCACAGACCTGGTGAATAAAGCTGATTCTGATTCTGATGTCGGTGAATCAGTTCAGTCACAGTTTTGGATTTTCCTTCATTTTCCTTAATAATCACTCACTGCTCTTGACTAGAAGCTTCGATAAGCACCACTCCATATTTATGTCATGCATTTAAAAATTATGCTTATTTTACATTCAAATATTTAATTTCTGTATTATTTCTTGGATGCAACTTTTAACCCATATGGCTTTTATTTTTGCCAAAATATATTTAAAATATATACTAAATATATGTTGCAAACAGTGAAGGTCAATGAAATATATTTTTGAAGTCTTAAATATATTTAGTTTCAACTTTCATATACCAAAATATATTTCTCAATGAATTTCAATGGCAATAAAAAGCATTTTCTTGGAATGAAATATATAGAGGTCAACATATATTGTTTAAATGCTTTTAAAATATATATTTATATATTTAAATATATATTTTCAAAAGTAATATTTTCTCTTTTTCTTATTAAATACAAATATATTTTCTAGTAATATATTTTGGCCATTTTTTTTTTGTATATTTTTTTTAATTTAAAGAAAATGACAAAAATATATTGGTTGTATGTAATATTGTAATATGTAATATCAAATATTTATGTAAATAAATATTTGACAAATATATTTCTTGCCCTTTTTTGTATATTTTTTACAATATATTTAAATGTAATATATATATATATATAGTTGTTTTTGAATACACAGTAAAAAAATCCGGAAACATTTTTTTTTATGTGTAGCTGTTATTTTAAGTATTATATCATAATCAATGCATCACAATAATTTTATTTTTTTACAGATAAATCCTGTTTTATTCATATATTTTAATTATTATTATTATTATTATTAATTAAATTACATAGAAGTGTATGTAAAAATACAATACATTTAAGTTTAAAGTTAAGGTATTTGATTCTATACCTGTTAGATCGTTAGAAACCTGTTTTGGAAAATATTTAATGCACATTTCTGTGAAAGGTTTTTTTAAAATTAGGATATTTTACTTTAAGTTTTTGTTTGGTGGCAATCATTTAACTGTATACAGAAAAGGTCAACAAATAAATTATTATAAAATATATGTATGTAAATATATATATTTGGTCATTTTAATACATATTTTGAAATATATGTAAAATATATATATACTTTATTTGACCTAGTGTTCGTTATTTTCATATTTGTTCTTATTTTAACACACATAAAATAAAAACAAAATAAAATAAAATAAAAACTACTGTACATCATTATCATTAAATAAAGGTTTGGTCATACTGACAAGCTCTTTGGCAGTTCTTTGGCTAATGCTTACATATCAGTAATATTTTAGTGTCTAATGTTAAGGTTGGCCTAAAACATTTATGGACACATCTTGCATGACAGCAATTAAAAAAAAATAATAATAAATGCCTAGATAGATTGTAAGGGGGTGGTGCATAGGGTTAACATTAGGACATGTCAGATAGAATGAGATATTAGCAGAAAGTTCTGGGAGAAGAATATCTTCTTTCCAGATGCATCCTGTTATTCTCGCAGACCTTGCTCAACATCCTTGATCTAGTGAATATGTCGCATGACATGTCCAAAGAATGTTAACCGTTGCATGGTCATTTTGAAAAAACAAAAGACCCTTACGAAAGGAAAATATATTTACCAATATATTTCTTAAAATACATTGTGATATATTGTAATATATTATTTTCCATTTTTATTTTCTAATATATTATATATTTGAATACATTGAATAATATATTGATGATACATATATTATATTATATATTGCAAAGTATACAAATGATTGCTGCTTTCAGTATATTGCAATATATTGGAAAAATTAAATATATATAAGAATATATGCCTAATATATTACACGATATTTTCCAATATACTGCAATATATTTTTGTTCCATAAGGGGAGAAAAAAACAGAAAAAGTTGATGTAACAAAAAATTAGGCTTCCTATCACACTTAAAAGCAACCGATAACTTAAAAGCTTTAGTTCATCTAATAAATAAAAGTCAGTCTACTGAGTGATAAAAGATCTGTCAGATCATCTAAACATTTTTTTTGCATTTAGCCATACTAATCTTTTTTTAACAATCCTCTTTCCTGTAGATTTAGGTTTATTTTCAAAGCTTTCTACATAATATGGGTAGTATATGCCTCTTAAAGCAAAAGGCAAACATTTATATGCATTAAATCCAGAAACACATACAGTTCATCAACCATGGTGTGAGAGTCAACACATTTTAAATGAGTAAAATATGTACTCTGATTCACATGGCAGCTAACTGACAGTAACTCCTGATATATATATATGTATATATATAAAAGAAACAGCATATGCTGGTTAGGTTATGCTTTGAAGATTTGATGCTGATCACGTGCTGGTCCTAAGCTGGTCTTGAGCAGCTAAACCAGCTCAAACCAAGGTTTTTTTTTTTTTTTTCAACAGGGACGACAGCAGGAGCAGCAGCATAAATTAAGCCACTAAAATTTAAAACAATCATAATGTTTTAATAAAAGATAACGGAAAGTGTTTTCAAGGCAATGCACACTGGGAATTTTTGCTATATTGTTCAGTGTGAAATAGTTTGTTCAGATGACCCAATTTAAAAGCTGGGAGAACATTTGGATATTTTGTGAACAGATACTTGAGTATCTAAGAAAGGTAAACAAAACATGTTTGCTAGCAACATGTTTATAGTAGGGGTGTAACGGTTCACAAAATTCACGGTTCGATACGATACACTGGTTTCACGGTTCGGTTCGGTACGGTTTGGTACGTTTTAGATACAGCAAAAAGAAAAAGTTGGCAGATAAATTTCCTTGATTTTTAAAAAATGTTTTATTTATTAAAACTAACAAAGTATGTTTTTTTTTTTTTTGCATTGAACAATGATGGAGCTATTCTTTACCCATCTTCTATGGTGTTTTCTTAGCAGCATACTGTATAAAACAAAAACAGCTCCTTATAAAAAAAAATGAAAATGTTATATTAGTTATGAACAAATACAAAGATGTAACTTTTTATATGGAACTCTATAACTCTTTATATTGAGTGTGTTTTTACTCAATTGGTTCTCTATAGGGTTTATGTTTTTTGGAACAAAGCAGGAGTTACGGTCTGTCTGAAATGGGCTCGTGAAGGAATATTGTAACGGGGCTCAATTACATTAAGCATGTTCTTAAAACCTACGTTTTCCACTACAGAGTAAGGCGCTCGCTCACTCAGTACACGCTGAAGGCTCGTTGCAAAACGGCTAATGCGTTTAACAGACCAGAAATAGAAGATCCTCCAATAACCAACAGGTCTGGTGTTTGGGTGCACTTTGGATTCCCTGTAAGCTATAATGGTGATGATAGAATGAATGGTAAATAGTAAGGTCCCATATCTGCAGCTATAACGTAAATGTAGCCTACCAATCGCCGTGGTGATGTCTTTTGCCCTGTTTGAATCCGTTGGAAATGTCTGTCTAAATGCTGCGGGGATAGTTTTCATGCGTGTGTGTTTCTCCTTTTTCCCGTCTTTTCCCAGATACTGACACACTAAGGTGATGTCGGCGTAAATGAGTTGACATGTTTCAAGTATTCCCGCTGGTGTTTTTTTTTTTTTTTTATTCCCGCTGGTGTATTCCACCACTCTCTTGCCATCACCATTATAGCTTACAGGGAATCCAAAGTGCACCCAAACACCAGACCTGTTGGTTATTGGAGGATCTTCTATTTCTGGTCTGTTAAACGCATTGGCCATTTTGCAACGAGCCTTCAGCGCGTAGCCGCGTACTGAGTGAGCGAGCGCCTGACTGAGTAGCCTAACATAAACATATAAGTGGTGTTTTTTTCTTCTTCGGGGGTGTCAGGGGCATTGCCTGTTACGTCGTTTGGGTTATTGGGCTACCTTCTTGAACGCATATCATTATATTTCACAATTTATTTTATTTTCCAAATATAATTAATTAGTCCAACGAACCGTTCGGTCCATAATGCGTACCGTGTATCGAACCGAAAGCCTCGTACCGAACGGTTCAATACGAATACGCGTATCGTTACACCCCTAGTTTATAGAGTTTTTTGTTCAGTTCACTCAAAAAAATGTTACTGACTTCTAATAAAAATTCTAGTTTCACTTTATTTTGATGGTTCCCTTAACACATACTGTTGACTGTAAGCAGTGTTGCGAAGGTTACTTTGGAAAATGTAATAAGTTACAGATTGCTAGTTACCTTATTTAAAATGTAATAGTAGTGTAACTTTTTCAGTTACTTTATTAAAGTAATGTAACTGATTACTTTTGATTACTTTTTCTAAATTTCTAATAAATGTTTATTTTGAACTGTTAATAATTTTCAAACATTTACACCATGCAGGGTTAACCTTACAGTAGTGCTCAATACTGTCAGACTTTCACCATCCTTCATCACTTGAATTAGGATGAACACTTTTGAACACATCCACCACGAAATCAGACTTTAGTTCTGCCTTTTACTTTGAGATCGATCTGAAGTTCAATGCAGATTTAAAATCATAAGAAATTGTTTACTGTTTTTGAAACCAAATCTTTGCATAACTACAGGAAACACTGCATCTAACACTCATTTGGGGAACAAAAAAGTTAATTTTGAAAATAATAATAAATCAAAGCATATACATCAACTCAAATATCGTTATCTAATAAGCATGTCCAATTCTGTGTACTAAACTCCAGAAACATTGCTGTGTTTTTTAAACATTCCTGTCTCTATGTATACGATATGAAAATAGTTTTCTCAAAATAAGTGAAATTCTCATGAAGGGACTCATGAAGAGCAGTTGTAGAAATTATGTTTATGTGTTCATGTACTCATATATTGAGGCAGCAGAGACTGAAAACACTGCGAGCTTCAGTAGCCCTATGTGTAGTGAATGAAACCGCATGTCTGCACCATTCATTTCTACAAAGGGTGGACTGGGAAATTTTTTTTTTTTAAATTGGCCGGGAAATCTCACACTCATACACCCACAAGATATTCTGAAACATGGACAACCCTTTTTTCTGTATAGCCTTCACATAAAAAAAGGTTTAAATCCTTACCCACACAGCAAAGGAGTCCGTGGTGGACCCACCCTCAAGCCGCTCGACCCCCAGATCCACCTGACTGTCAGATTCATTTTCGCTGCGCTAACAGGATGGGCCCCGCCTGCACTTTTAAACGGTGGACCCAGAACCGATCACATACGGATCCACACTTCGGACTCACTTTAGATAACGTACGCCGTGTGGGAATTAGTCAGGATCTCCTGCGCGTGAAGTTTGGCTGCCAGGTAAGTGTAACATTAAGATATATTTTATTAATATTATATCTGTCATTGAAATATAATCTATCAGTGTAACCTGCTTTGTCGAAGGTTTGTTCGTGGATTTTGGTTGGCATAAGGCGTTGCAGTAGGCTTCAGAATAGCCTGTGTAGCATAAAGTAGACCAGTGCCTGATTTGAATTCCCATTCCCCATATTCCAGGTTTATCCCGGACATCCTATGTTAAGTTGTTTTAATTTGGGAAAGTATCATGTAGCCTAAATTCATCACAGTAACTTGGTGCTAACATTTTGGAGGCACTGAACGTAAACAATAGGCGTTTGTCAATGTCAAGGATACTTCATTGGCAGGACAGGTCCTTCCCATAGACAGTAAAAGAAAAGGGAAACAGTGACCCTATTTGGATTCAACGGAGAGAAATGAAGTCAATTAGAAGCACGCACTTCCTGGGGGTCGAGCGTACTGCACAGACTCAAACTGAGCTTGATGACGTAGTCTTCTAACTGCTGTGCCAAGAGAATTCTGAATCACCCACCGAATCTTGCAGACATTGTTGAATAATTTTGTCCCGTTGCTTTTATGGACTCTCTATGCGCTTCTCCCTTGACTTCATGCCTCCACGTCCCCCCGATTGCCTCATAGACAGTAAAAGATTGCCTGCAAGCTTCTCTTCCTGTCCATACGGTAGTTTCTCTACTGTACGACAGAGAGTCGCAGGTTATGACGCAATCGTTAGCCTATTTTTACAAAAACTGCTTCCACTTCCTTGCTTTACACTTCCTTCAGAGGCTAGGCGAGGCTCCTCTTTAGCATTCGGAGAACACGTAAATGGAACAGGCTAGCAAGTGCAGGTCATTGCGTCATTACAGTATATGTATAATTGTATAATATTAACATTAAATTACTTTGGACAACTTAACTAGTTATTTATAACAGAAATGCCGGTGACGGCAACCAAGCTAACAACTTGGTTTATGACAGTCCGGTTCAATTAGCCATCAATAACGTAATTTGTATTTGTATAATTTATAATATCAATATGGTAGTAATTTGTACTGGCATTTAAACGTTATACTTTACTTATATTTACTACAGTTATAACAAATGTTTAGTAACGTAAATAAACTTACATTTGAAAGCATATTGCACCATTAACGCTCCGACTCCGCTAACGTCCGACATTTTTTTGAATTTTTTGAACAAGATAACAAAGCTACAAGCATAGGATTGTAGGTGAATTGAGAGCGTGAAGAGTGCAAAGGCTACACATATGCATGCTTTCCTGTATATTGGATATTTTTCGAATGAAGGATTCAGTCCTTGGTTGAAATTCAGAGGATCCTCTACATTGGAACAGTCCTGCGATGGATGTCGATGACGTAGCATCTTCGAAATTCTGGCTTCCGAGTATCCTTCCTTGACACTGAGAAATGCCTAACGCCACTGAACGGACTTGCACATTTGGCTGATTATTGCTGCTGAAATATGGTAGAGTTTTGGTCTGTACTAATCAGTCACATCTGAAGAAAACATTTCGAGTTCTATAGACTGTCAAAAGTTAAAAAGAGATAAAATAGGGGTTAAAGAAGGCGTTTGTGGTTGAGCGAGGTACAGTTACAGCATCAGCTCAATAACCACATGCACATGTGTAAATGAAGGGTTGACTATGGCTTAAATGTTGACATAGTTAACTATGGCTACATTCACACTGTTAGTCCAAATCCGATTATCTTTGTATCTTATTAGAATCTGATCTAAAATAATGATGTCCACACTGTATATCGCAAATGTTCAGTTCTGATTTGTGTGTCCATGCAGTTCTTTGGCAATACGGGAATGACGTTGTGTTGATGGGAGTGTTTACATTTGCGATAGATATGTTGTCTTATTTAAATTTTACAACATGGAAATGTGTAGCCGACGCGCTGGACTACTGCGTCTTGAGCTGCAGAAGACTTCATGGCAGTTGCATCAAGAAGAACGAAAATCTACTCGGCCTCTGAAGTTAGGTTCAGTTTTTTGTGTTTTCTGAGAAACCTGAAAAAAAAATTATTTGGGCAATTATTTTAGGAAGGTGACGATATTCTAAACTCGATGTAAATGGCATTTAGCATTTCTTCTAATGTCGGGTTTATCTAGCAGTCATCGTGCGCTTAAATGGTCTGGGAAAATTCCAACGTTTTTTTTTTTCCCGACAGCGAACGACATGCAGTGTTTCTGTCAAACTGCTAGCCGTACCACGCAAGCGCAGTGGAAAATAAAACTCACAATCCAATGTTAGAAGTAAATTTACTCTAATTTTTTGCTACCTCAACGTGCAATATTTAATAGTTCACATCTGTCAATAGCTAAGAACTAAAAAATATATTACAAAAGTAAACAGACATATTCAGGTTTGTTTATTTCACCTCCCCATTTTGAAATGTGTGTTCCATATATGTACCACCTGGAATTAATCTATCAAACAGTTAATAGTGTGTTGATGGTAGAATCATTTTAGTTTTGCAGAACAGCGGCATATTCATCAAAAAAATTTATTGATTCGCGCTACGTAGCTCATCCCGACAGAACAGACTGAGCTATAATGCCACTTCAGCTGCATATCCATAATCCTAATCACAATTTAACATAATTCTGTTTTCTTTGCAGCTTGTTATTGGATCTTGGGCTGAGGACTGTTCCACCTGTGTGAAGTAATATCAACATTTAGGATATATCACCAATTGCACCATTGTTTCATTGTTGGAGCATACAGTAAGTGACGTCACTGTTAAATGCTATGTAAAAGGTGTTGATATAGACTCTTTTAACAAGATAAACAAAAACAATGCTTGAACCTTCTATTTTGTTCCCAATCTACTTCCTCTGCATTAAGATAACATATGGAATGTTAAAACGAAAGCCTTGTGGGAACAACTATGATGCTGATAATGGAACTCTCTTAAAATGGTCTATAGTAATGTGCTGATTTTTTTACAGAATCCTCATGTCTTGTCTAGTTAATGACACACCAGTTTGATGATGCTCTAATTAGTAATGTAAGGCAAGAAAATTAAGTTTTCTTATGCCCCCATCTGTTAGCGTTAGCTGGCAGTTTGCAAAATTTGGTTTACGTTATACCAAATGCTGTCATTCTTCTATCTACCGGCAGCACTCGATAGCTTCAAAGAACAGGGATATGGGCTGATTGACTCCAAATTACTTGAAGCAGCATTTAAAAATCTGGTTGATTAACCCCTCTCTGGTTGCTTTCTGAAATGTTTCTTTAGAGGAAATACTGTGACTGTGCCAGCTTCTAGCTCCACCATAAGACAGAGGACCCATGTAGATGTGGGAAAACGACTTGAACAAATTAGGGATGAGGATGACTATCTCAGTCTGAAAGATATGGACACAGAGACAGGGCTAAATGACAGGCATGAAAATGACAATGACAGTGTAGGATTGTTAGAAGACTGTCTCAGTTGTGCAAATGATACCTCAGGTATTGCAGCAGGAGCGGTCTTTCATGAAGAGTCAGACTATACTGAGGGTCTCTTAGCTAGTGGCAGCGATAGTTCCGAACCTGAAGATGAGATCTGTGAGATGTCCTTATCTGACAAGATTGCGGACTGGGCCAGACACATTGGAATTCCATTGGTTGCTCTGAGTGCCCTACTAGGCATCCTTCGCCTCTCCCATCCTGACCTTCCAAAGGATGGAAGGACCCTCCTTAGGACAACAACTAAATATTCCATTCAAGAGAAGACAGGGGGAAAATACTACTATTTTGGCATCATCCATTCACTTAGTAGTACACTCAGTGGGTATGCACACACGCTAACTGATGGCTTAACTTTGAGGCTACAAATAAACATAGATGGGCTACAATTATTTAAAAGCTCAAGTGTTCAGCTGTGGCCCGTCCTGGGTCTCCTGCTCAGTGTCCCTATGAAAGAGCCTGTAGTGATCGCATTATACTCTGGAAAAAAAAAACCTTCATCAGCAAAATAATTCCTCGAAGGCTTCACCAAATAATTAGTTCATCTGGAAAAGGGTTTCTGTTTCGAGGGAAAGACTTTGACGCTTAAACTTGATACAGTAATTTGTGACACACACCAAAAGTAATAATGCCTACCACGCCTGCGATAAATGCACAAACCCTGGTTGACATGAACAGAGCAGAATGAGTTTTCCATGTAAAGATTATGCACTAATCAATGCACTAATCAAATCTTTTAATGACAGGTTAGATGAGATACATCACCATGAGGGGCCACATGCATTTGAAAAATTAGGAAAAGAAAAGTGTGAGCCAAAAAAAAAGCGATCTTTCTCTCTCTCTCTCTCTCTCTCTCTCTCTCTTTGCCATTAGAAATAAAGCGCGCAGACTCAAGTGCAAGTGCATGCACGGTATTAATGCTTGCAGACGTGATACACTCATAATTAATATATTTCAAATCAGCAACACAATCTGAGGTGAACTGTCACATGAATGTTTTCTAATGTTTTCACATGAATGACGCTCAAATTGCGTTAAAACATATTTTAGGTTGATCCAGCTAGCCACGCATGTGCAGTCTCGAGCGCGTTTCATGTGTCTATGGCAACCAGTGAGGGACAAACCGCACTTTATATTTTCTCCCATTTTTATAATAATATAAATGAACCCTTAAATCTTAAAGTTTTAGTGGTCAGATTCAGACTCAACACAGAGCAGAGAGCACAGAGATGATAGCAAATAAATAAGGTCAGCGGCCATGGTAGTAAACGAGCGATCATTATTATAGTTCAAAAGGGCAAACAGTTATTAAGTTTATTAAGCAAGTTAACTCGAGTCAGAATGTACATGTGCACAATTGCATTTGTCAGCCGTCACCATGACATCAAGTGGAACTTTGAAGCTGAAATAATGAGTGGATTAAGCTTGGACTTGGAATAACGAGAGGAATAACATAGATAACTTTCTTGTCGGAGGATTGTAAATGCTTCACAAGCGGTCAGGTACAAGGAAGAGAGACTACGGCTCCTTAAATTAGGTAAGCAACTGACTTGTAATATCAATTTAAGGTGGAATATGTGACAATCGGATCCAGTCGGGTCTGTGTCTTCCCGGCGGGTTCGGGTCCAGCTTTCAAATAACAGACGGGTCCGGGTCGGTTCGATGTAGTACATTACGGGTCTCTTTTGGTTTTGGGCACACATTTTTTGACCCGTGAAGACCTCTAATCAGCATGGAATTCAGGAATCGTAGAATCAGAAACATACTGAAATGTTGCATATTATTGATTGTTGGTCTCTGTGCAAGACTGTGTGTTCATGAGACTCTATTAGTTCAGTTCACATTTAATCATTTAGCAGACGCTTTTATCCAAAGCTACTTACAAATGAGAACAATAGAAGCAGTCAGGTCAACAAGAGAACAACAACAGTGTACAAGTGCCATGACAAGTCTCAGTCTAGTACAGAACATATAGCCAGGTTTTTTAATGAAAGACAAGAAAAGAAGGAAAAGTGCTAGTATTAGTTGGTTAAGTGCAGGCGAAAAAGATGAGTCTTTAGATGTTTCTTGAAAATGAGTAAAGACTCAGCTGTACAAATTGAGATTGGTAAGTCATTTCACCAGCTGGGCACAGTCCAGGAAAAGGTCCGTGAGAGTGGTTTTGAACTTCTTTGGGATGGTACCACAAGGAGTCGTTCACTTGCAGAGTGCAAACTTCTGGAGGACACATAAGATTTAACCAGTGAGTTTAGGTAAGTTGGTGCCGTGCCAGTGGTCGTCTTGTAGGCAAGCATCAGTACCTTGAATTTGACCCACACATACAGCAGAGACAACATCAGAGACAGAGCCGGGGGGAAGTCGTGGCCTAATGGTTAGAGAGTCGGACTCCCAATCGAAAGGTTGTGAGTTCGAGTCCCGGGCCGGCAGGAATTGTGGGTGGGGGGAGTGCATGTACAGTTCTCTCACCACCTTCAATACCACGACTTAGGTGCCCTTGAGCAAGGCATTGAACCCCCAACTGCTCCCCGGGCGCCGCAGCATAAATGGCTGCCCACTGCTCCGGGTGTGTGTTCACAGTGTGTGTGTGTGTTCACTGCTCTGTGTGTGTGCATTTCGGATGGGTTAAATGCAGAGCACAAATTCTGAGTATGGGTCACCATACTTGGCTGAATGTCACTTCACTTCACTTCACTTATCTCTAATCTCTATCCCATGTCAAAATATGAGTTAAAATTGGCACTAGTATGCAAATACTTTTTGTATAGAAAAGACGAATGCTTATTTGTCCTTGAAGGAAGACACAGTTTGCAAAAACTGTGGTCGGAAAGCGGCTGCAAAATGAGGAAACGTATCGAACATGTTTACCTATTCAGAACATCATCATCCCGTGCAGATACAGTTATGTCCCATTTATAATTTAAGGTTCATGGATTATGATTTCTGGGATTTTTTTAGTTTTTAGATGCAAATCTGCATGCTTTGCAGAAATGTGAACTTATGTGTGTAGTGCACCAGCAGACAAGGAGACTTTTCAGGAGGTCCAGTTTATGAAATGAGCCCTCTCTAATTACCATAGTGGAGGATGGTTTGCTACAATTTTATTGGATACCAATGAACTAATACTAAAAAGTCCAGTGCTACCAGATAAGGAGGCTAAGACAACTACCAGACATCCTGCTTGGCCAACATAGGGTATCCCAGCACCCAGGAGAGGGCATTTTCATTGGTCCAAAAGATTCACCTTTTCCCCCAAACCCCCCTTTTACTTTCATTCTAAGGCCTGGTGACCATGCATGGACTTTCAGCTTTCATGCCACAACATAACACAACACAATGAAAAGAAGCCATACCCCAACAAAATTAGTCCTGTGTGTTGTGGCGATTTCGTCGTGGTGTCCACTACTGGGCCACTGTAAAAAATGGCTACACTAAAAATTCCTAAATAGTATCTTATCAGACCATTTAGAGACACTTTGTAAAAGCAGCACCATGCAGACAGAGAGCATCAACAGTACAGATAGTTCTTCATAAAATTACCATAATCAAATGTAATTATGTTCAAGCATTTGTGCTGTAGTACATTCTAGGGATAGCAGCTATTTCAGAATCGATCTGTTTTTACATGTATCTCCAATTAGCTATATATGGCTGCATTGGCTAAGCTTAGATATTTGTCCAGAGTTGTTGTTTTCTTAATGCAATACATGCATAAGTAACATAACAGTGTATTTATATCAAACACTAAACACTAATGAAACCCAAAATTCTTTATATCTTTAGGGTGTAGAACATACAAATAATAGGCCTAGCAGGGATAAAATAATTTTTTACTCAGAAGTTTCTAGTGACATTTTGGATTGGTTTCTTCAGTGACACATTAACCAGTTCAACAGCTTTTAGAATTCTTCAATGAAGAAATATTTTATTCAGATGCTCAATTTCTACTATGTGCTGTGTAGATTTTTTTCAGTGCATATCATCCAGTTCAATAGCTTTTTAAAGTATAGTTTTGCTGAAGTGCTCTAAACAAATAAGACTTCACAGAACATGATTTCTCGTTTAATACACACACACACACACACATATATATATATATATAAAACTTGGGATCAATTCAACAACATTGCTCTCTATGTGTTGAATGAACAAACTGGATATTATCTTTCACATCCTTTAATGCATTTTCTTTTGATTTAGCATTGAAGTTTCGAAATGTCATAATCTATTTGCATTGATTGATGTTTTCATTCTTGAAGAACTGTCCATTTTACTGAACCCATCATATTATTAAAGAGACTTTACATCATACAGGATAGAACATGACATTTAACAGGATGTATATTGGGATAAATACATCAAGAGCTTTTGGTAGAGACTCGTTCTGAACCAACTTAAAGTTGAGACCATTCATGACAGTTTGTATCATATATGGCTGACATTTTATATAAATTGCTGGTTAGCTTTTTAAATTATGTTAAAGTTTCATTGAACATAAGTTTCAAAAGGGATTTTACCAGACAAAGACCTTTAAATAGGCCTGAATTGTCTGAAGATATTGTTTCTAAAGACCTTCAGAACCTTTTCAACCCAAAATTAGTTTTAAATGGAAGCTTGGGGATAACAATACACATTCAGTCACATTTATTCAGTCACATCATTTTTTTTTTACTTGCACTGTTTTAAGCAGGCCATGATAATGTGGATACGCAGCTGATTGATTTGGGCCACAAAATCATGCTAGCACAATTTTTTTAACTGTATGCTTTGTTTAAATGTGAACATATGTGTTTGTATTAATGTGAGACATTAGCTCCTCTGTCTTCCTTTCTCTTTACTAATAATACTAATAATAATATACTTTTAACTTTATTGGGCAAATTTTTTTGAAAAAATTAAATAAAATCTGTACAAGTGATGGTGTCACAATGGTCCTGACACTTTACACATTGGTTGATGTATTTTTTCTTTCAATTGTCAAAGTACATCCAACTGCGAATACACAAAATAAAAAAAGATTCAAACTGAGCAATGTTGAAAAGTGTCCTTTTCGTGTTTAATAATGGAAAAAGGTGTGTTTAATAAAGTAAATTATTAATAAAGAATAAGGAAAAATATTACTCTCTACCTAAACATAGCACTGGAAATTTTTAGGAAATCTGTTTTATGAAAAACTCATACATTAAAGAGTTGTAATTTGTTCTTTTAATTTATCTAAAAAAAAAAAGCCATTGAACTGTGAGGCATCTAAAAAAAAAAAAAAACATAGAAAACAATGATTGTAGAAACTGAACATATAGAGCAACTAATTGCACATTACAGACTTGTAGTGTGTTCTTTAGGATCAAATAAATATTTAGCAACTTGTTTTGGAGCAGTGTGACCCTTCTTTGGAAAGTTTTTGAATTGGATAATGTGTCATTGAAGAAAACAATGAAACACGCTGATGGTACAAATTGAATAAATATGTGAGGTGCAAATGTTTAAATAACCATCTTGAAAAATGTTTTGCTACTAATTTTTTAACTGTTAACCTAAAATAAATATTCTGTTTGCTGTCATGCTTTCTGAGTACTTGTCAGTAATCTGATGGATTCAGTACCATGGAAAAGTGATATTTCTGTAGGACTGTAAACATCATTTGATGCACTTGAATTGTAATATTGTGAAAGTTTAATATTAAACTTAACTAATAAACTAAGTCATAGAACAGGCAAACATAAAAGTTTAGCCATTTTTTGCATTGATCACCTGGAGAACACTGTTACACTGTTAAGTCAGAATCACACTTAAAACCAGAAAAACTGAGGTGAATAAAACAGCAAGACATGGGCTGTAGCATGTTCTGTAGGGTCCAGACAAGATGTTCCAACTTGCTTTGGAGCAGTCGGCCCATGCTTTCGAAACCTATTGAAATCAAACATATGTCATTGTTAAACCAACAAACCAACACCGTTCTTGTTCATTTTGAGGAAAATAAATAAATAAAAACAGTTGTACAGTGAAGTGCAGGGGATTACAATCATTTTCCACTTATCTGGAATGTTACCAAATTACATTTCATGTAGGCTACATGTTCATTTTTTCAAACAATAATTATAATGCAATTTTTATTGTTGCTAAGGGAAAATCTATAGCATAAGAAGATATGATGTGAGTGATATTTGCTGGCACATCTGTAGTTGGCTAAAATGTAGTTGGCCGTTTGCACACAATGAAAAAAAAACATAACTTTTTAGACGGTCCCTATCTTGTTTGCCACACTAAGTTGGACATTCAACGTGTGCCAATAAATATGCCATTAAAACAATACTTGGCCATTTTTATCGATTGTGAAAAAGTAGTAGGTTGAGAATCATGTCGCTGAATAGAATTAGCAAAATATTACTTTAGTGCACAATAAATTGGAAAGTTATTGTACGCGGAAGTCCGAATGTGTGAAACCAAACTTTACCTCAGTTTAGATGGTTTCCACGAATATCCCGCAGGTTGAATATGATAGCTGATGTGGTTTGTAATATTTTCTCTGTAAGTTATCTGTTCCTCTGAATCGAAATGCTGGGACAGAGTGTCTTCAGTAGTGTATAACTCCTCCTCTTCTGGCTCGTTGTCAGTAAACAAAGCGCACTTCGTTCTCGTGTTGAGACAGGCGCGCACGCTAGAACTCGGAAAGAGAATCCTTCAGCTTGCATCGTTTATTTCTGGCCAAGGATCCGCTTAAGGTATGGAATGTTTCACATTACCGAGTTGTTGTTGGTTTGTTCGGGTGCATGTTTTTTTTTTTTTTTTTTATGGTTTGTACTTATGTTTGGATCAATCTCTGTACACTTCGGCAGATGAGCTGGCAGGCTGTACACTGCAAATAGTTAGTTAAAAATAAATAGTGCAAATAAGAAGCATCATCGATTGTGCATTATGCTAATTTTTGAACGTTTAACTGTGAGAAAGCCATTCTGCATAAATGTGAACAGCTTGTTTGCATGAGTTATGAAACTTGATAAGTTTGTTTACGTTCTCTCTTTGACAAGACTGCGCATGCGCTCGAAGTTGTTTACAGTTCTGCGTGTAGGCAGTGCTCACGCGGACAGTTCATGCAGCCTCGTGCACACATTCTTTGTGTGTTTATGTTTTCTATTAGACATACATTCCGCCTTATACAAGTACTGAAATTTTGTATTTTCTATATGCTTAATATTTTGCATTTACAGAACCACGTGTCTATGCATATTTAATGAAGATAACATTTTTGTCTTATAATTGATGAACATCTACAAAACCATGCAGATTTCCAGCAGCTGGTAACGGCATGTGGAGGAAAGTTTCACTGTTTCAATTAACAAGAAGAAATTTAAAGGTCATTTCCAAGAACTACTGCAGAAGGTTAACGGAACGATGGAGGGAAACGGAGGGGAATTTAAACAAATGACAAAGAGGCACAGCATGACCAGCATTGTCAATTGTGAGTTGTTTTGTTGTTGTGACATTACATCACTGTTTTACAGAGATAAAAGTCACAAGAACCAGGTTTGGGCAAGTATTATTTCAGAATAAACTTAGAGAGGGTTACACATTATTTAATGAACTCAGCTCACTATAACAGTTGAGTAATAATGCTAACCATCTTTACTCATCTCTTGTCTTGGGTGCAAAAATCTTGAATTGGAACATTCTAGATACTAAGCATAATAAATAATTGATATGTTATTTGTTTTGTTGGCAGTTTTTAGTCATTAAGATAAACAGAAAACTAAATTAATATTTAATGCATAACATAATATTTAATTTATAACATCAGTAGAAAACATGAACAGCTGGCACAGCTGTGTAGAATTATAATGTGACGTTTTAAAAAAACAAATCTTATTATTTCTGTTCCAGTTCTCTGATGCACAGTGATGAAGGTGAATCAATGGAGGGACTGGATCCAAACACAACAAAATCTCATTTAATAATAAAACACACAAGAAAACAGAACAAAAACAGAAAGCAAAATGATAGGGATATCAGCCAACTTCACAAGGAACCAAAAAAAAGAGAACTATATATTTACAGGGGAAAACAGCAAACAGAAACCACCATTTCAAAATGAAATCCCCTGGAACAGAATGAATTAATTGTTACAGACACAGTGAAATATGTCCGAGTTCCTCGCTTTATTTGGTTGCTGATATAGCACATAACTGAACTCCTGCGCAGAATGAATGAACAATGAGCGATATCTGATGAAACATTGATTTGATCTTTCTGTTGTAGTTTCAGGAGAGTCTCCAGCAGAGGATCCAGATGTGATTCCTAAGAGGAAAGACCAGATCAGGCCGGTTCTGCTGGGAGAAACTGGATCTGGATCTCCAGCTGTTTCAATCTCTGAAACGAAACGGAGCAGCTCAGAAACCAGTGTCAGGATGGGTAAAGAGATCTCACTGATCCACACACCTGGATTTACTGATGACTGGCATGAAACACATTCAAGAGAACTTGGATGAGTTAGCGGCGCACAAACGGGTCACTCCTGGAAAGCAGAGTTTAGCAGATTAGCCTCGACACAAGAGAGGTTTGAGGAGATTGTTGCTTCTCTTCTATAGTTTTCAGTGACTGACGCAGAGACCCGAAGAATAAAATATCCATACAGCCTGTCAACTTACCATCTACTTCATGCGCATGTAGATCAGCTGTTTTCTGTGTATATGCATAACTGCTGTAGTTTTCTTTCTGAAACATGTATTACCAACAAACCTTGGGTCTGTAAAAGATGTTATTGTGGCCGAGGAGAAACTAGCAACACAGAAGATGAAGAGTCGTTCATAATGTAACAGAAGAACAATCATTCACGATGTTACATTAAATCTCTCAGCTTTAGCGTGTTAACATGATTGTTTAAATGTACGTATGTAATATATAGTGTTCTTTTAGATAGCTAAAGCTGATATTTTTTTATTTAGATGATCTTTGTACTTACACTAAAGTGATTATTTTTCAAAAAGTCATGTAGTGATATGATTTGCATCAGTCCCATGTATCACATGTAACCTTATTTCATACTGTTAATAAATCTTTTCTATTTTAAAAGATGTGCAGTCTAGTTTTGATTCAGTCTTAATGTCTAAATGTGCAATATAGTCTAACTCACACAAATTGTTTCTAACTGCTTATTTCTGCCATCGGTATAAAAACAACTCATCTGACCACATTAATGACATTTATATAGTGATGGAAATAAATAAGTTTCATACACACTGAAGTAAATCATTGAAGCCTTATATTCAACTTGTTCTGCATTGGCACAGTTTACATGAAATGGAAATCGTACACAATTATAATACGATCTGCACGCTTTACTGAAATGTCTGTTGACACGATTGATTACATGACGTCTGACTTTTGGTCATTAGTTCCCTCGCTTCTGCTTCACAATCAGGTCAAAACACGCTTCACAAACAGAGTAAAATAAACCATGATGTTCACATGCAAAACATTCATATTCAAAATGTACTGTTTGGCTCTATAAAGCTGCTTTGACACAATCAGT
This sequence comes from Carassius carassius, assembly GCF_963082965.1. Classification (NCBI taxonomy): domain Eukaryota; kingdom Metazoa; phylum Chordata; class Actinopteri; order Cypriniformes; family Cyprinidae; genus Carassius; species Carassius carassius. The sequence continues at coordinate 52,490,012 of NC_081755.1, forward strand.
ATTGTATAAAGCGCTATATGAATAAAGCGACTATTCTTTTTTGTATGTGTTCAGTTGCTGGCATTCTCCACATTACTTTTTTTCTCCCTTAAAAACAAATGTGTCATTTCTGATGCTCAATTTTACCGAACTAATAGCTGTTAAAGACTATTTGAATTGAATTCTGACAAAGTACGCGCTTGTATGTGTTTGTAATGTTATGCGAGTCTCATGGCTGAAAATAATTTATGAAAAACAAAATAATTTCATGTACTCTTCAAAAATCTCCTCATCTGCAAGGGATTTCAGAATGTGTTTTTCCAGGTTTGATCTGTTCCTTTTAACGCTGGTATGTCAGACTTCATCAGGTCTGCCGAATCAAAAGAGGTTTTGTTGTACAGCTTGCAAAATGAAAGGTTCAAGTTTGCTGCAAATGGATTCACATAATATGAATGTTTTTGTTGCTCCTCTGCAGTAGCTCTTGAAAACGCTGTAATATTGAGGTTTCTGCCTCTCAAGATAAATTCTTGGATCTTTTGTATTCCTGAATTCATTGTGAAGTTCAGTAAATGTGTCACACACATGTAGACAAAGATCCACAGTGAACTAAATGTCTTGTTCTCATTGTTATATTTTCTGATGCAGTTTTGAACACATGCTGTCATTTCTTGAATGTAGCTGTAGTGGTAGCCTAGTTAATCACCCAGGCAATCTATATGTTTATAATATGTCTCATGTTGCCTGTCTTGCAAAAGAGCCAAGTCATATGTTTCTGACAAGATTTGTGTGACATCTTTCCAAAAGTCGATGTCTTTCACTGGAGGCGTGTCTTTGATCAGGTCAGAAATCATTGTGCTTTCTTCAGCACATGTTCATCTGTTTTTATATTTTTTAACTGCAAAGCAAGTTTCTGAAAAGCTTATATTCATAATCTCTCTTTTTTCAATCCAGTGTTCTTTTCGCTCTTTTTATGAGGTCATCATAGAGTTCTGTAATTTTGGTCTCAAATCTTCTTCTCCATTGACTAAGAATTTCTCTGTCTGTCAAAATAAGACACCAACGCTTTTTGTACTGCTTTTTTTGTCTCATTCATGTCAAAACAACAGATCATTTTCATTTACCTCATGTATTCCATTGGCAATTCTGTTATGGAATTCCTCTTCTATTTTCAACATGGAACTTCTCAGTTTCCAAGTCCAGTCACTGTATTTGGTTTCTAGTCTTCTATACACTGCAATCTCAAGAATGTTTCTGAAGCTGAACACAAAGTTTTCATTCAGCAGTGCGTTCCACAGATCATTAAGGAGGCTTTTGAGAGAACAGTTTTATATTTTCCTTTCCGTGTCTCAATGATGGTTGACTCATCCTCAGTAAGAACACAAATGAGTGGCTTTCTGTCTCTGTACAGGTTTTGTATCTTTGCGGTGTGTCTGTCATTCCTGTGCAGTCGTGGCAGAAGAACAACATCGACTGAGCTCATGTGAGTGAGGATCTGCAGCTGTTTCTCATGTTCTCCTGCATCTCCGTGTAGATTACAGTGTTTGTTGATTCTGGAGCTGAAGATCTTCTGGATCTTCTCTGTTTCTGCTCTGTCTTCATTATTGAGAGGAGCATCAGGAATAATGATGATGAAAACATGAACTCCAGGATGACAGAGAGACACACAGCGGAGAGTCTGACGCATCACTTCCTCTTCTGAGAGACGAATCAGAGCTGGAAGCTCTATCACACTGATCTGACGATCACGAAGATCCACATCTCTCCTCTTCAGTCGTGAGAGCAGGAAGCGATGTGTGTGTGTGTGTGTGTGTGTGTGTGTGTGTGTGTGTGGAGCGAGTCAGTGACGTCATGAAGCTAAACACCTTCCTTCTGTCAGATTAACAGCAAATAAGTGTTCAAACTACAGTTGTGTGTTTAAAATCACACACAATGTAGAAAATTAATTCATGCACTATATACAGAAGTAGAAATATATAGGCTAGAGAGAAAAAAGTATGTAATTGTTTGAATGAATGTCCAGATATGTTATTTATAAGAGTGCAGTTTACAAATGTTCAGTTATCTACAGTATGTATTAATCTGTCAGTTATGAAGGACAATGTATAGGGAATATTTTTACTGTTCAGGTTGGCTATGGCCTCAGGGAGAAAAAGATTTTCCTGAAGCTCTTCTAATCTTCTGTATTTATTCAAGAATATAATAAATATATTTTTAAATAAATAATACATAAAGGTAACAGTAATAAAATAATAATAATAATAATAATAACCTTTGTATTATTTCTATCTTGTGTTGAAAACAGTGAAGCAAGATGCATTAGGTCTCTATGTTGAGCTTTAATAGCAAAAGTTGCTAAAGCATAATTTCTGACTGATCACTTAGAAATGTAAGCAATGTAAAAACAATAATAAATTCATGACTTGAAGAAATCTGTCTCTGTCTCTGGGGAAACTATTCAGATCTTTACCGTGCTTCACTAGTTTCTTGTATTTCGTGTAAATACAGTGTATCTGAAATAATAAAGTGTAAATGAGAAATTAAAGTTATAAATGCGCGAGCGTCCAGCAGAAGGCGCCAAATCTGCTCCAGCGCTCACTGATGACGCTTCCGCTTCCGGAGTAACGGACACACAGTTCAAATCAACGGAACTGAATTCGTGAAAATTTATAGCCTCGCGGGGATTTAGTCTGCAGTTTAATTCACAGAGATGGAGCATTTGTGATTGACCCGCGCGATATGAGGAGTTTGAACACAGTCACGTGAGTGCTCTTGATAATATTCAGACACAGATGTTGTATATGTGAACTCGTGTTGTATAGACGGTTTCATCGGCGGACGCGCCTGGACCTAAGTTAACTTCCGGTCTGTGTTGTGTATATTGGTCTGGCTGCAGTGCCTTCTACAAACGCAGGTAAAGTCAAGGTGATGAGTAGACTGAAGTTGGGCTCAGGTGGTTGTGCTGCGGGATGTGTTTCCCATACATTTATTTATTTTTGGAGACTCACCACAATTTTAAAACTGATCGATTTTCAAAAAGGCTTCGTTAAATAAACATGAGTAACGTTATGTACTGCACGTTTAATAATAATGATTCCTTACATTTATATGTTTAAATATCAAACCGAGGCACAGGTGTTTTTATATCGCTGTATTTCTGAAGTAAGACTTGCATGTTATATGCCTGATAAAGCAGCGTGTGAGCGTACTTTGTTTACAGCTGTTACTGGGGAAACCTCCATTTCTCGCGCTTTATGTCTGTGCTTTAAAACATCTCCTATTGGCAACGAATTAATTTGCATTTTCATTAAGTCCGCCTGATCCACGCAGCAAAATTTTGTTTTTTATAAAAAAAAATATCTACTCTAGATGGGACTTGGCTGTTGTTATTGATTCTATTTGGAAGTCTACCGGAAGTTAAGTTAGGTCCGCAAAAGCGCGCATGCGCAGTAACGTTTGTTTATGTTGTTGCCGTTGAAACCGTCTATATGTGAACTCGTGTACATGTTAATCTAAAACTATCTGAAGTATTTTACTGAGTTTAGGTTAGGAATCTCTTGCGTTCTGGTTTTGTATTTTGTATAGTTGATCAGTTTTATTAGATGTTTTACACAAATATCCATGGTTTGAATATGATAATTCACTTTCAGAGGCTGGTATGGCTTGTAAGTTATTTGTTCCTCTGTTTCTGGTTTGTCATCCTCAGACTACTAAAAGTGAAGAAAAAAATGGTTGCCTGTGTTAGACTGCACGCTGTAAATATAGTTTGGTAAAACAATTCTAGATTAGTGCAAATTTAAGGAGCATCATCAGTTGTGCATGAATCACGTTACAAACAGGTATTCAAAATATTTGAGCATTTAACTGTGAAGATCAAGCCATCCTCCTACGTGTGAACATTAGACATAAATAGAAATACACAGTAGAGATGGAATATAACACTAATAGAAGAAAAACTTAAAAAATAATGAATAAATAATTTAGAAGTAAAGGGGGAAAACATATGTGCTAGTTGTTTAAATGAATGTACAGATATTATTTACAAGTGTGCAATTTTACAAAGGTACAATTATTGGATGAAAGATCAAAAAGATAAACGATGCAGATTTATTTCCAGTTGCTTTTGCTCATATTGTGCCAATATTAGTGAAGGGCACTGTAAATAAATAAATCAATAAGATATATAAAAAACTAATTAGTAAATATAGTGAATACAAATTAAAGAATAACAATAAATGTAAAAATAAGTACAGAAAATAATACATAAATGGAAAAAGTATTTAAAAAAAAAAATTCAGGATTAAATATTATAACTGTTGAATCCAATAGATCCAATAAATGATGTGCTTTAACTGTGCAAGGTCTGCAAAGACAAGACGAAGACATTAAGAAAGAGAAGAAGAAGGGAAAACACAGAAGAAGAACAGGACAGAAACTATGAAGAGATTGTCTCCAAATCAAAAGATCAGATTAATTATATAAAGAAGAGATTAATGAGATGATTGTATTTAGTGATTTTCGTTGTGAATCAGAATCTGTTGAGGTCTTAAACTCAGAAAGGCCTCAGCTCTGTGTGTAAGTGAGAATGGTGTTTCTACATCCTGTGAGCCAGAAAGGAACAGATATTTCTCTGAGAATTAGAGAAGCTGCTTCTATATTTTATTTCTATAAGAGTGACATCTCTCATTTTGAGAGATATACAACTTTTTCCACTTTTGACATAATTTATAGCGATACATAAGTAGCCTGCTGTAGTGTGATTGACAGTTCTATATTTTTATTTTCTATTTTTCATATTGGATTTTCTGTATTTTCCCAGTGTTGTATTTGCACAGGGGTTGGCCTTCAGTATTTTCTCTGTGTATATATGTAGAGCATTCCTCTAACAGAGGAAGACAATGAGCAGTTAGAGCTAGTCTTTCCTACTTCTTTTGTAGTATCCTTTCCTCTGTTTTCTTCTCTTGCACCTTCCTAGTGTTTTGTGCTTGTGAAACCTCAGGCGTGAGAGCGAGAACCCCAGGGATCTTTTTAAGAGAATCTCTTTTACTTGTTACAGACAATTCATTCCTCTTTGAGTAAAGGTTTAATTTAATTCGTAACAGACAGCTTTAATCTTTAATGTATTTTTGTGGTCAGTCTAATCTAAAGTCCTGTGTAATGTTAAATTGTGGCAATCTTGAGTTTTTGTTAAAGAGCGTGTCCATGGCAAAAATGACAAAATTTGATGTCTCGCCACAGCAAGAGAAGTTGTTGTAACTCAGGCATAAAATGTTTGATCTTCCCCAAACTTCACATGTTCGATAAGAGTGCAGCCCTGAACACATCTGAAGGCCAATATTCCATTATAATGATAGCGCCACCTGCTGGCAACAGGAAGATTGGAACATATATGGAATAAACATTGATATATTCTACTTATATTTATGAGTTTAAATGCATATTTCTCACCGTTCACCTATTTACTAAAGCCACTCGCTGCCGGTGAGCCCAGGTGCGAGCGCCCGTTCATCGCTGCTTGCAGCTTTAATTATTATTATTATTATTATTATTCTCTAAGATGAATCGCATTTTTGAGGGCCTAAACATACTCAAAAAGTCATGAAACTTTGCACACACCTCAGAACTGGCGAAAATTGACGTCTGATATGGGTTTCAGAAGTGGGTGTGGCAAAATGGCTCGACAGCGCCACCTATACACGTTCAACGGTGTGCGCCTCGAGCTACGTTTCACGTACATGTATGAAAATCGGTATAGACATGTATCTCTCCAATACCTACAAAAAAGTCTCTTGGAGTAAAATCCGAAACCCAACAGGAAGTCGGTTATTTTTAATTTTATGAGCAAATTTTATGTCATTTTTGTCATTTCCAGGCGTTGTATTTTAACGAACTCCTCCTAGAGATTCATTCATATCAAAACCAAAGTTGGTATGCCTAATCTAAAGGCCTTTGCGATGTTAAATTGCGAAGATTTTGAGTTTTCGTTAAAGGGCGTGTCCGTGTCGGCCTGGCGAATTTCGATGATTTGCCATGAAAAATGAATTTGCTATAACTCAGACATACAATGTCCAATGTACCCAAAACTTCACATGTTTAATAAGACTCCTGACCTGAACATATTTACATGCCCATATTCAGTTATAGTCATAGCGCCACCTATAGGCAACAGGAAGTGACATATTTTACACTTCGACAGACTACTCCTAGAAATTTTTTGACATCAATGTCTTTTTTATGGTCGGTCTAATCTAAAGGCCTGTGTAATGTTAAATTGTGAAGATCTTGAGTTTTCATTAAGGGGCGTGTCCATGGCGCCATGACAAAATTCAAAGTCTCGCCATGGGAATAAAAGATGTTATAACTCAGGCATAAAATGTCCGATCTTCCCCAAACTTCACATGTGTGATAAAAGTCCTGGCCTGAACACATCTGAAGGCCAATATTCCATCAGGTGTGGCAAAATGGCTCGATAGCGCCACCTATACACTTTCAACGGAGTGCGCCTCGAGCTATGTTTCACGTACATGTACAAAAATTGGTACACACATGTAACACACCAATATCTACAAAAAAGTCTCTTGGTACAAAATCCTAATCCCAACAGGAAGTCGGTTATTTTGAATTTTCTCTGCGAGATTGGTGTTGTTTTTGCCATTTTCAGGGGTTGTACTTTAACGAACTCCTCCTAGAGATTTATTCAGATGAACACCAAACTTGGTCAGTTAAATCTAAAGGCCTTTGCGATGTTAAATTCCGAAGGACTTGAGGTTTCGTTAAAGGGCGTGTCCATGGCGGCCTGACAAATTTCGATGTTTCGCCATGAAAAAGGAAGTTGCTGTAACTCAGACATACAATGTCCAATCTGCCCCAAACTTCACATGTTGGATAAGACTCTTGACCTGAACAGATCTACATGCCAGTATTCAGTTATAGTCATAGCGCCACCTACTGGCAACAGGAAGTGAAATATTTTACACTGCGACAAACTACTCCTAGAAATTTTATGACATCAATGTTATTTTTGTGGTCAGTCTAATCTAAAGACCTGTGTGATGTTTAGTTGTGAAGATCTTGAGTTTTCGTTAAAAGGCGTGTCCATGGCGCCGTGACGAAGTTCGATGTCTCGCCATGGGAATAAAAGATGTTATAACTCAGGCATAAAATGTCCAATCTTGCCCAAACTTCACATGTGTGATAAGGGTCCTGGCCTGAACAGATCTGAAGGCCAATATTCCATTGGGTGTGGCAAAATGGCTCGATAGCGCCACCTATACACTTTCAACTGAGTGCATATACACATTCAACGGAGTGCGCCTCAAGCTATGTTTCAAGTACATGTACCAAAATCGGTACACACATGTAACACACCAATATCTACAAAAAAGTCTCTTGGTACGAAATCCTAATCCCAACAGGAAGTCGGTTATTTAGAATTTTCTCTGCAAAATTGGCGTTGTTTTTGCCATTTTCAGGGGTTGTACTTTAACGAACTCCTCCTAGAGATTTATTCAGATCAACATCAAACTTGGTCAGTTAAATCTAAAGGCCTTTGCGAAGTTAAACTAGGAAGATCTTGAGATTTCGTTAAAGGGAGTGTCTATGGCGGCCTGACAAATTTCGATGTTTTGCCATGAAAAAGGAAGTTGCTGTAACTCAGACATACAATGTCCAATCTGCCCCAAACTTTGAATGTTAGATAAGACCTCTGCCCTTAACAGATCTACATGCCCACATTCAATTATAGTCATAGCGCCACATGCTGGCAACAGGAAGTGACATATTTTACGCTGAGACAAACTACTCCTAGAGATTTTTTGACATTAATGTATTTTTGTGGTCAGTCTAATCTAAAGGCCTGTGTAATGTTAAATTGTGGCAATCTTGAGTTTTTGTTAAAGAGCGTGTCCATGGCAAAAATGACAAAATTTGATGTCTCGCCACAGCAAGAGAAGTTGTTGTAACTCAGGCATAAAATGTTTGATCTTCCCCAAACTTCACATGTTCGATAAGAGTGCAGCACTGAACACATCTGAAGGCCAATATTCCATTATAATGATAGCGCCACCTGCTGGCAACAGGAAGATTGGCACATATATGGAATAAACATTGACATGTTCTACTTATATTTATGAGTTTAAACGCATATTTCTCACCGTTCACCTATTTACTAAAGCCACTCGCTGCCGGTGAGCCCGGGTGCGAGGGCCCGTTCATCGCTGCTTGCAGCTTTAATTCTTTTTCTTCTTCTTCTCCCGAATGAATCGCATTTTTGAGGGCTTAAACATGCTCAAAAAGTCATGAAACTTTGCACACGCGTCAAACCTGGTGAAAATTTTCGTCTGATATAGGATTCAGAAGAGGGTGTGGCAAAATGGCTCGACAGCGCCACCTATACTAAGAAAATCAATAGCCTTCCAGCTATGTTTCACGTACATGCACAAAAATTGGCACAAATATGTAACACACCAATACCTACAAAAAAGACTCTTGGAGCAAAATTCTAAACCCAACAGGAAGTCGGTTATTTTTAATATTATGAGCAGATTTTGTGTAATTTTGGTCATTTCCATGTATTGTATTTTAACAAACTCCTCCTAGAGATTTCTTCAAATCAACACAAAATTTGGTATGCCTAATCTAAAGGCCTTTGCGATGTTAAATTGCGAAGATCTTGAGTTTTCGTTGAAGGGCGTGTCCGTGGCGGCCTGGCGAATTTCGATGATTCGCCATGAAAAATGAAGTTGCTATAACTCAGACATACAATGTCCAATCTGCCCCAAACTTCACTTGTTTGATGAGACTCCGAACCTGAACAGATTGACATGCCCATATTCAGTTATAGTCATAGCGCCACCTATTGGCAACAGGAAGTGACATATTTTACACTGCGACTAACTACTCCTAGAAATTGTATGACATCAATGACTTTTTTGTGGTCAGTCTAATCTAAAGGCCTGTGCGATGTTAAGATGTGAAGATCTTGAGTTTTCGTTAAAAGGCGCATGTGACGAAGTCTGCTGGCAACAGGAAGATTGGCACATATATGGAATAAACATTGACATGTTCTACTTATATTTATGAGTTTAAACGCATATTTCTCACCGTTCACCTATTTACTAAAGCCACTCGCTGCCGGTGAGCCCGGGTGCGAGGGCCCGTTCATCGCTGCTTGCAGCTTTAATTATTTTTATTTATTTATTTATTTTTTTTACCGTGTGAGTAATGGAGCCAGTTGCCCCATCTGGTGGGGATTTCCTAAATTATTATCCCCATTATTTTTTATCATAAGAAAAAAAAAATGAATAAGGTAGTGAATAAGGTAGTATTTATCTGTTTAAAATGTATGGTGTATGTCATTTCTGTGAAAGTATCAGCACAAAGGGAGATGTAGTATAATACTGATTAAACAGAAATATTTCATACAAATATTGAATCAATAATCTTTCCAAAAGTATGGTTTGTTAGGAAGACAATATTTGGTCGAGATACAACTATTTGAAAATCTGGAATCTGAGGGAGCAAAAAATCTAAATATTGAGAAAATCATCTTTAAAGTTGTTCAAATGAAGTTCTAAGGAAATCACCTTTATTTATATAGTGCTTTAAACAAAATACATTGCGTCAAAGCAACTGAACAACATTCATTAGGAAAACAGTGTCAATAATGCAAAATGATAGTTAAAGGCAGTTCATCATTGGAAAAATGTACAAAATATCTTCATGGAACATGGTCTTTAATTAATATCCTTATGATTTTTGTCATAACAGAAAAAAAGTATAATTTTGACCCATACAATGCATTTTTGGCTTCTGCTACAAATATACCCCAGAGACTTGGGACTGATTTTGTGCTGCACACACACACACATATATAAACAACAGGCTTATTTGCAGGTGCAGGTGATCAAGATGGTGAAGGCAGTGAAGCATTGTTAAAGTTTGTGATGTGTGCCCTCATACTGCTCATGTCACGTGTATGTGACCTGCTATCCATAAATGGATTTATCCTAATAAATACAAGTGCTTCCGGTCCAACAGAATACAGAGAGATGTCTGTGTGTTTTTCTTCCGTATAGTTTAGTAAAATAACCGGTTATAATTCACGAAAATTGCTGCGCCAACAGGTTATGGGCCCAGGAAAGAAGTAGGTAACCGATGGAAAAGATTGTATTTCGACGGAGATTAAAAGAACTGCGTACTTTGGGAGACAAAATTTCTTTGCCACATGCGTTTGCTAGGCCTAAAGGAAACAATTTTATTTCAGAGCCTCCAGCGTGTGGTGATGAGGAATAGGATGGTGAAGTCGATGAAAATGATGAAGAATATGCTGAGCTGATTCAGTATTTGGATGGTAAAAGTTTGTCTCTTGTAATGAGAGATGCAGCGGACTACGGTAGGAAAGCTCTAAAGATTTTGAGAGGTTATTATGCTGGCAAAGGAAAACCGCAAATAATCAGCCTGTACACAGAGTTTACATTGCTGCAGAAAATGGCAAATGACAGCATCACAGATTATATTATTTGAGCAGAAACCGCAATCACAGCTCTGAGAAAAGCAGAAGAGAGTCTCAGTGATGGACTGTTAATTGCGATGATTTTGAAAGGTTTGCCAGAATCCTTTAAACCGTTCGGCATCCATATTAAACAAAGTGATTAAAGCATAACGTATGCAGCATTCAAAACCAAGTTGAGAAGTTTTGAAAGTATGGAAAAGTTTCACACCAGTGCGAGTGATGATAACGTAATGAGAGCGAGTGCCTCAGTCCCTGGACGGAGGGGGAGAGAATGACTAACATCAGCAGACTCGGACCTTACGTGCTATAACTGCGGTCAAAAGGGACACTAAGCCCGTACTTGCCTGGCCCAAAATCACAAAAAACTGTGGTGTAATAACTTTAAAAGCTTGACGCACAAAGATGAAAATTGCAGATGCAAAAAGAGAGACAATGTTAAACAAGCCGCTCATAAAGAGGACAACGACGAACACACATTTGTCTTTAGAGCAAGTGACTGCCAATACTACAGTATGCAACGAAAGGGCCGGTTGATACTGGTGCGATATCGCACATTGAAAAATTAAAAAAGGCTTGATGACAAATTCCAGCCGGAGAAACACTACATGGCGGGTGTCGCTGTTGGACAGTGTTTTCTCTACTTCCTGTTGGCCTTCTGTAGCAAATTGTAGCTCCGTGTAGGTGTTTTTATTTTATTTTTTCTCTAGAATCTTTATCTTACTATCACTCTCTGTTTTTTAAAGTGGTAAAATATAACTTAATTCACACCATATTTCTGATATTATCGATCAATCTTATCAGATTAACTTTGATCGTTCACTTTTATTTTATATCCGTGAGTGCAGTACACCTGCAAAGCGTTAGCACTCGTTAGCTTGTCATTAGCGTTTTCATTCGAACCTATCGCTGTTTTCTTTTCTCCTCTCCCTCGCTCCAGTTTTTCACAAATTCATCAAACAACCGCAGTAAGAATTTTCATCAAGCACGGTGAGTAATGGCTTCTCCTATCATTGTTTCTTGCACCTCTTGCCACATGTACAGTTTATCTATCTCTGTCGCTGATGAGGGATTCACATGTGATAAATGCAGGGAAATAGTTAGGCTGACAGAGAAGATTTCAGAATTAGAGACACACATCCAAACTTTAATTGAGGACAGTAAGAATGTTAGGGCTCTAGATACGGCTTTGGATGCGTCTAGCTCAGGGATTCCTGTACATTGTTCGCTTCCGGAAACAGAGCCCCTGTAGCAGGGCAACTGGGTGACGGTAAGGCAGCGTAGTCGTGGGTCAAAACATCGCTCTTCTGTTCCGATCAAAACATTAAACAGGTTCTCCCCACTCAGTGATGCACCCACTGAGAAACCTGATGAAAGTGCTCTAGTTATTGGTGATTCTATTGTACGGAACGTGAATATAGAGACACCAGCCACCATAGTCAAATGTTTACCGGGAGCCAGAGCGCCTGACATCTTGGCAAATTTAAAAGTGCTGGCTAATGCTAAATGTAAATACAGTAAGATTGTTATTCATGCCGGCGCTAATGATGTTCGACTTCGCCAGTCGGAGATCACTAAAAATAACATTAAAGAGGTGTGTGAACTTGCAAGCACGATGTCAGACACTGTAATATGCTCTGGTCCCCTCCCTGCTTACCGTGGTGATGAGATGCATAGCAGATTGTCATCACTCAATAGCTGGATGTCTAAGTGGTGCCCACAGAATAACATAGGTTTCATAGACAATTGGACGAGCTTTTGGGGCAGACCTGACCTGTTTAAAAGAGATGGTCTTCATCCCTCCTGGGGTGGCGCCACTCTTCTCTCTAGAAATATGGCAAATAGTCTTAGTGTTTATACTTGACTAACTGGGGCCCAGGTCAGGAAGCAGACAGACTGGCTAAACCGACCGTCTGCTAGCTGCCTCACGTCACAGAGGTCAGTTAATTCTCAGCACATAGAGACTTTTTCACCTAGATATCACACTATAGAGACTGTGTCTGTTCCCCGAACTAGAAAAAACAAAAAACGTCCAAACGAAGTTAAGATTAACAATTTAATTGAGGTTCAACAAATAAAAAACAGAAGCAATATGGATAAACAAATGATAAAGCTTGGCTTATTGAATATCAGTTCCCTTTCTACGAAAACACTTTTTGTAAATAATATGATCACTGATCATAATATAGATGTACTCTGTTTGACAGAAACCTGGCTAAAACCTGATGATTACATTATTTTAAATGAGTCCACCCCCCAAGTTTACTGTTATAAACATGAGCCGCGTCTAAAAGGCAAAGGTGGAGGTGTTGCTTCAATTTATAACAATGAGGGCAGGCTACAAGTATAACTCGTTTGAAGTAATGGTGCTTCATATAACATTATCCAGAGAAACAAATGTTAATGATAAATCCCCTGTTATGTTTGTACTGGCTACTGTATACAGGCCACCAGGGCACCATACAGACTTTATTAAAGAGTTTGGTGATTTTACATCCGAGTTAGTTCTGGCTGCAGATAAAGTTTTAATAGTTGGTGATTTTAATATCCATGTTGATAATGAAAACGATGCATTGGGATCAGCATTTATAGACATTCTGAACTCTATTGGTGTTAGACAACACGTTTCAGAACCTACTCATTGTCGAAACCATACTCTAGATTTAATACTGTCACATGGAATTGATGTTGATGGTGTTGAAATTATTCAGCCAAGTGATGATATCTCAGATCATTATTTAGTTCTTTGCAAAATTCATATAGCCAAAATTGTAAATTCTACTTCTTGTTACAAGTATGGAAGAACCATCACTTCTAACACAAAACACTGCTTTTTAAGTTATCTTCCTGATGTATCCAAATTCCTTAGCATATCCAAAACCTCAGAACAACTTGATTATGTAACAGAAACTATGGACTCTCTCTTTTCTAGCACTTTAAATAAAGTTGCTCCTTTACGCTTAAGGAAGGTTAAGGAAAAGAGTTTGACACCATGGTATAATGAGCATACTCGCACCCTAAAGAGAGCAGCCCGAAAAATGGAGCGCAGCTAGAGGAAAACAAAACTAGAGGTATTTCGTATTGCTTGGCGGGAAAGTAACATATCCTACAGAAAAGCATTAAAAACTGCTAGATCCGATTACTTTTCTTCTCTTTTAGAAGAAAACAAATATAACCCCAGGTATTTATTCAATACAGTGGCTAAATTAACGACAAATAAAGGCTCAACAAGTGTTGACATTTCCCAACACCACAGCAGTAATGACTTTATGAACTACTTTACTTCTAAAATCGATACTATTAGAGATAAAATTGCAACCATTCAGCCGTCAGCTACAGTATCACATCAGACAGTGCACTATAGACCCCCTGAGGAACAGTTCCACTCATTCTCTACCATAGGAGAGGAAGAATTGTATAAACTTGTTAAATCATCTAAACCAACAACATGTATGTTAGACCCTATACCATGTAAGCTCCTAAAAGATGTGCTTCCAGAAGTCATAGATCCTCTTCTGACTATTATTAATTCCTCATTGTCATTAGGACATGTCCCCAAAACCTTCAAACTGGCTGTTATTAAGCCTCTCATCAAAAAAACACAACTTGACCCCAAAGAACTAGTTAATTATAGACCAATCTCGAATCTCCCTTTTCTGTCCAAGATACTAGAAAAGGTGGTATCCACACAATTATATTCCTTCTTAGAGAAAAATGGTATATGTGAGGATTTCCAGTCATGATTTAGACCGTATCATAGTACTGAGACTGCTCTCCTTAGAGTTACAAATGATCTGCTCTTATCATCTGATCGTGGGTGTATCTCTCTATTAGTTTTATTGGATCTTAGTGCTGCGTTTGACACAATTGACCACAACATTCTTTTGCATAGACTTGAACACTTTGTTGGCATCAGTGGAAGTGCATTAGCATGGTTTAAATCGTACTTATATGACCGCCATCAGTTCGTAGCAGTGAATGAAGATGTATCCTATCGATCACAAGTGCAGTATGGAGTACCTCAAGGCTCAGTACTAGGGCCGCTACTCTTCACGCTTTATATGTTACCCTTGGGAGATATCATCAGGAAACATGGTGTTAGCTTTCACTGTTATGCTGATGATACTCAGCTCTATATTTCTTCGCAGACCGGTGAAACACACCAATTTGAAAAACTAATGGATTGCATAGTTGATATAAAAAACTGCATGACGAGTAATTTCTTACTGCTAAATTCTGAAAAAACAGAGGTGTTAATTATAGGACCTAAAAACTCTGCTTGTAATAACCTAGAACACTGTCTAAGACTTGATGGTTGCTCTGTCAATTCTTCATCATCAGTTAGGAACCTAGGTGTGCTATTTGATCGCAATCTTTCCTTAGAAAGCCACGTTTCTAGCATTTGTAAAACTGCATTTTTCCATCTCAAAAATATATCTAAATTACGGCCTATGCACTCAATGTCAAATGCAGAAATGTTAATCCATGCATTTATGACCTCAAGGTTAGATTATTGTAATGCTTTATTGGGTGGTTGTTCTGCACGCTTAGTAAACAAACTACAGCTAGTCCAAAATGCAGCAGCAAGAGTTCTTACTAGAACCAGGAAGTATGACCATATTAGCCCGGTCCTGTCAACACTGCACTGGCTCACTATCAAGCATCGCATAGATTTTAAAATATTGCTTATTACTTATAAAGCCCTGAATGGTTTAGCACCTCAGTATTTGAATGAGGATAATGTAATCCTTTTACATTATAATCCTCTACGTCCGCTACGTTCTCAAAACTCAGGCAATTTGATAATACCTAGAATATCAAAATCAACTGCAGGCGGCAGATCCTTTTCCTATTTGGCGCCCAAACTCTGGAATAACCTACCTAACATTGTTCGGGAGGCAGACACACTCTTGCAGTTTAAATCTAGATTAAAGACCCATCTCTTTAACCTGGCATACACATAACATACTAATATGCTTTTATTATCCAAATCCGTTAAAGGATTTTTAGGCTGCATTAATTAGGTAAACCGGAACCGGAAACACTTCCCATAACACCCTATGTACTTGCTACATCATTAGAAGAATGGCATCTACGCTAATATTTGTCTGTTTCTCTCTTGTTCCGAGGTCACTGTGGCCACCAGATCCAGTCTGTGTCCAGATCAGAGGGTCACTGCAGTCAACCGGTTCCAGTACGTATCAAGACCAGATGCTGGATCAGCACCTAGAAAGGACCTCTACAGGCCTGAAAGACAGCGGAGACCAGGACAACTAAAGCCCCAGATACAGATCCCCTGTAAAGACCTTGTCTCAGAGGAGCACCAGGACAAGACCACAGGAAACAGATGATTCTTCTGCACAATCTGACTTTGCTGCAGCCTGGAATTGAACTACTGGTTTTGTCTGGTCAGAGGAGAACTGGCCCCCCAACTGAGCCTGGTTTCCCCCAAGGTTTTTTTCTCCATTCTGTCACCGATGGAGTTTCGGTTCCTTGCCGCTGTCGCCTCTGGCTTGCTTAGTTGGGGACACTTCATCTACAGCGATATCGTTGACTTGATTGCAAATAAATGCACATACACTATTTAACTGAACAGAGATGACATAACTGAATCCAATGATGAACTGCCTTTAACTATCATTTTTGCATTATTGACACTGTTTTCCTAATGAATGTTGTTCAGTTGCTTTGACACAATGTATTTTGTTTAAAGCGCTATATAAATAAAGGTGACTTTGACTACATTGAGTTGGGTGATGGGACCAGAGCAAGCGGAGTGGTGCTTAAAAGAGGCGACGCGGAGGTGTGTCTGATTGACAACGAGGGAAAACAGGTGAAGACGATGCTGAGGAGCACATTGTACATCCCATCGTACTCACAGGACATCTTTTCTGTTAAAGCCGCGATCAACTTCGGTCAACTTCCAACAGGCACGTGATGAACTTATCCACAAGAGCGGTACTAAATTTCACATTCAAGAATACAACAGACTGTACTATCTGAACACTGTCAGCGAGGACGATGATAGTTGTAACGGATGTTATGACATTCAAACCTGGCATGAGATCCTCAGCCACTGCAATTATGATGATGTTTCCAGATTGCAGGATGTAGTTGAGGGAATGAAAATCAAAGGAAAGATTGATAAATATAACCTAAACTGTGAGGTTTGCACACAAGGTAAATTTGTTCAAAGTAGAAACAGGGAACCTGTCACAAGAGCTAAAGCTGCACTGGAAATAGTACACACAGATCTAGCTGGTCAGATTGATCCGGTAGCTAAAGACGGTTTCAAGTATGTGTTGGCCTTTACTGATGACTATTCGGGTTCAGTGTTTGTGTATTTTCTAAAAGCTAAGAGTGACAATGTAAAAGCTACTGAAAAGTTCCTCGCTGATACAGCCCCTTATGGAACTATAAAGTGTATTAGGTCAGACAACGGCACAGAATTTATGGCAAATGAGTTTCAGTCTCTATTAAGGAGGAAGTGTATTCGACATGAGACCTCACCACCATATTCACCCCATCATAATGAGAATGCTGAGAGAAATTGGAGAACGCTATTTGAAATGGCAAGATGTATGCTCCTAGAGCCCAATCTACCTAAAATGTTATGGATGTATGCTGTAATGACTGCTGCAGTAATTCGCAACAGGTGCTACAATGGCAGAATACAACAAACCCCATACAATGCACTGACAGGGAGGAAAAAATGAGAGTTTTTGGTTCAGTATGTTATGCATACAAGCAGGACAAAAAGAAATTAGATGCACAATGTGAAAAGGGAATCTTTGTAGGGTATGACAAAAACAGCCCTGTATACCTGGTCTATTACCCAGACACAGGAGAAGTTCCCAAGCACAGGCTTGTGAGATTTGTAACAAAGCTTGTTACTGAACACCAGGCACAGACTGACATTTCAATGTCAGATGATGATTTCCATGGGGAAAGATATGTATCCTCCCAGTCAAAAGAAAATGTGACTGATCAGACCCCAGAAGAGACTCATAAACCGCAGAATGAGACTAAAGATCAGGGTGGTTCTCAGACAGAAGTAGATGATCACAGTACATGTTACCCTAAGAGAAACAGCTCCTCAATATTTGCCAGATTACGTTTCTGATGTTGAATGTGATGATCATATTCTGACCAATGTGGACTTCTTTTACAGAGTGAGTGACGTACCACACACATTCAAGGATGATATGAGATCAAGTGAGTCATAGATGTGGGCTAGGGCCATGAAAGCTGAAATGGATTCCCTTAAAGAAAATTACACATTTACTCTAACTACGCTACCTGATCCCCACCTCCAAATCCGAGGCCATGGTCCTCAGTCGGAAAAAGGTGACTTGCCCACTTCAGGTTGGTGGAGAGTTCCTGCCTCAAGTGGAGGAGTTTAAGTATCTTGGGGTCTTGTTCACGAGTGAGGGAAGGATGGAACGGGAGATTGACAGACGGATCGGTGCAGCTTCTGCAGTAATGCGGTCGATGTACCGGTCTGTCGTGGTGAAGAAAGAGCTGAGCCGCAAGGCGAAGCTCTCGATTTACCGGTCAATCTACGTTCCTACTCTCACCTATGGTCATGAGCTTTGGGTCATGACCGAAAGGACAAGATCCTGGATACAGGCGGCCGAAATGAGCTTTCTCCGCAGGGTGGCTGGGCTATCCCTTAGAGATAGGGTGAGAAGCTCAGTCACCCGGGAGGAGCTCAGAGTAGAGCCGCTGCTCCTCCACATCGAGAGGGGTCAGCTGAGGTGGCTCGGGCATCTGTTCCGGATGCCTCCTGGACACCTTCCCGGGAAGGTGTTCCGGCCACGTCCCACTGGGAGGAGACCCCGGGGGAGACCTAGGACACGATGGAGAGACTATGTCTCCCGGCTGGCCTGGGAACGCCTCGGTGTCCCCCCAGAAGAGCTGGAGGAAGTGTCTAGGGAGAGGGAAGTCTGGGGTTTTCTGCTTAGACTGCTGCCCCCGCGACCCGGCCCCGGATAAGCGGTAGAAGATGGATGGATGGATGGATGGATGGATGGATACGCTACCTGAAGGTAAACATGCAGTGGGGGAAAGATGGGTCTATGCTGTCAAAAACAATGCAGATGAGACTGACGTGTACAAGGCCAGATATGGAGCAAAAGGCTATAGTCAAGTAATGGGTGTAGATTACAAAGAGACTTTCTCACCAACAGCAAATATCACTTCAGTTCCATCTTGACCTCCACCAGATGGATGTAAAAACTGAATATTTGCATGCTCCAATTGACTGTGAGATTTACATGGAACAGCCAGAAGGATTTGAAGTGAAGTCAGACATGGTAAGAAACTAGTCTGTAAGTTGAACAAATCACTGTATGGTTTATAACAGTCAGGTAGGAACTGGAACAAAATGTTACATGACAACCTGAGTGAGAATGATTTTGTCCAGAATTCAGCTGATCACTGTGTGTACAGCAAACAAACTGAAAAAGAGAACGAGTCGATGTTCATCAGAATGAAGCATGTAGACATAAAGTATCATTTTATTCATTTTATATCAGCACTCAGTGATGGTAAAGTGACAATTGAGTATTGCCCCACGGAAGAAATGGTAGCTGATGTTATGACTAAACCAGTAACCAAGCTTAAACTTGAAAAGTTAAAGAGTTTTATCTTTGGCATGTAACTGCAGCACAAGAGAAATGCAAGACTGTTCATGTGTTATGTTGTTACAATGATAAACTGCACAGTATGAGAACAAGTCGGGATGTTAAAGTTTGTGATGTGTTTGCATATATATTAAAAAAATATATATTTCAAAGAGCTTCCCAACACTGTCAGCAACACAACATGAACACTCAGGTAAGGAGTGAATAACAAGAGGTTTATTTGCAGGAGAGCAGATGTCTGAGATGGCGAAAGCAGTGAAGCATCAACAGTTCAGAGAAGTTGGTAACAGAACTTAACTGGGTTACTAACTTGAATCCTTTTCCTTTCCCTTTTCAGGTGATGACAGAGCAAGAGGATTGCAGGAGCACAGGCGAACGCTGAGGGGAACACAGCTAGTTAGCAGGAGTCAGGTAAGTGTTGCTTGCAGGTATAGTAACCTTGACACCAGACACTATACTGGGGAGTGAGAGTGGCTATATGTGAGTGCTGTCTGGTTGGCAGCAACAGGTACGAGTGATAATCCTGGTGACAGAGGGCTTGTGCACAATAGAATTATTTTATAAAGCTTTGTATGAAGTTTTGACTTACATACATAGCACATAATACAGTAATGGTGAAAAATTACACATCAAATGTTTATAAAATATGATCAGTTGTCAGCTCCATATGGGACCTACACCTTTTCAGAGGCACTTCGAGTACATCACTGCCGAGGCACCAGCAGGGGGAGCCAAATGAGCACCATTCTCCCTCGTTTATGCCACATCTGCTGAAGCACTTCCTGCCTCAGGCCCTCTCTGCTCCGCACTCATGCTGGGGTAAGTGTGCTATGATTTATGTATGTATATTTGGTCTAACCTTATTATAATAGTCCACTTTAGACATTCTAATAACTTTGTAACTACATGTCTGCTGACTCTCAGAGTAGACAGTTAGGGTAGGTTTAGGGTTAGTAGAATAAGTTGACATATGTTGTGGACACATCAAAATAAAGTGTTAGACGTTAAGCAGACAGTCTACTAATACTCTCATGACTGCTGGCTAGGGCTGGGAGATATGGAAAAAATATCATATCACGGTGTCTTTTAGAGATATCACAAGTTTTATCATGGTTCTTTGTCATGTTGGTTTTTCTATGTTGTAAGTTGTCTGAGCATTACAGCCAAACTAATTTCTCTATTATAAAGACAAAGCCTTTAAAAATAAAGAATGGCAGATATTTAGGCCAAAGAGGGTGAAGATAAAAATCTTTGTTATTAATTTTTAATAACAATGATTAAAGAATGACAAAGATACACATTACAACTACACATACTATACAAATACAACAAACAGTGCTTTATTTTCAGGTACAATATGTGTATTTAGCAGAGCATTCTATATAAACTGATTCCTAAAGCAACTGTGTTAAATTTCTTCAGTCAAGAGCAGTGAGTGATTTTTCTCTATATCTCCGCCACCACAAGTTTTCTCAGTCCTCCTGAAGTGTTCACATCCGTGGGAAGTAAAGGCACAGCAGACACAAAATCTGAATATACCTTCACTTCAAATCTTTATTGTTTTACACTGAGTATATATAGGATATATATATATAGCATCTTTTCAACCAATAGGATATAGATTACATATGTGTTGAGTTTAAACCAAAACAACGATTTAGATGAGGTAAGCATATATTCAGCAAACACTAGACATATAAGGAATAATATTGGCACTAAACACTTCAGCTATCAGTAAAGAACAAACTAAACCCAGTAGTCTGAGCCCACAGAGGTCCCCCACAATTCTTCACCGATTCAGCTCTATGTATCATCTGCGCATGCACGTATACATTGAGGTAAAGAGATACAGAACTAGAGAATAGAGAGAGAGAACACAGGTGGGAGGAGGGAGAAAAACAAGGAGAAAGAAAGAGAGGGCAGGAGTAAGAGAGAAGATAAAAACACTCACACCCCAACAATGATAAGAAACATCTGTGGAGTGTACTTTTTCTAACAGAAATCAAATACCACTACCTCCTTTCGTTTTCATTTAAACATAATAATAGCCACATTACATACTTAGTTAATATAGGCACAGAACAAGAGAAACTTGACAAAATTACATTGAAAATTAGGAGATGTTCAAAAGATAAGGAGTAATTATTTAACTTCAAAATGAGTGTAAATACCGGAGGAAGAAAGGCAGCTGCAAATGTAGAATAATCATATTGAACTGGCAGCAAAACATGCCCAAATGGAAATAATATACAGCCTTCTCACATTGAAATAAGACAAGCTATGCATGCACATTCATTGGTCATACACAGATCATGTTTGTCCCTTGTGAAATTCTTACCCCCCTCCCCTACACTGTGGTCTTTTTCTTGAAAATCATGTGATTTGATCACAGATCCTTTCTGATTGGCTGACATGTGTCTTTGCATAACAGGAGTACACGTATCCTTGCACTTAAATCCCTTGCAGTGGCAAAACACTCCAGCAAGAGAATTCAAGAACACAAGACACATCTCTAATATAACATCCTGCAGAAACCTCAGTTTGCTGTTTGGAGCAGATTTCCTCAAGTTTGACTGCTTTATATTTACAGGTACATGTATTTGTTATTTCACTTTTATAAAAACGAAACATCTGTGATT